>NC_140171.1:146219803-146239803 GCF_963971535.1 Notolepis coatsorum | reverse complement strand
ATGGCTTGAAGATCAAGAATAATCGCATAATGGCAAGAGAGCTGTCGACTGATAAAATGGTTGATTCATTCATGAACTTGCCAGTGTACATAACTGACAAGGAGATTCTGGAGGAACTGGAGCAGTGGGGTGTCAGCGCGATGTCGCCAATAAAAAGGAGAATATGGACAGGCACAGATATCGCGGATGGGACGAGGTACGTGAAAGTAAAGTTCACGGACCTGGTAAAATCATTACCATATTCAACACGGTTTGACACCTTGCAAGGAGTAGAACATTTCAGAGTGGTGCATGATAAGCAAATTCGAGTGTGTAGACTTTGCATTTAACCGGGACATGTACTCAGAGATTGTCCTGAGTTTAAATGCCATAAATGCAAGAAGCAAGGACATTACGCGCGTGAGTGCGAGCAGAGAGAGAAGTGCCTGGGATGCGGGGACAATTACACGCAATGTACGTGTGCGGCGGCGAACAGAGGGAGAGACGAAAGACGGGGGTCTGATGAGAGCGGAGCAACAGGTGCGAAGGATGGAGCTGAGTCAGCTGACAAAGGAGAAATGGCTGAGAACCAGAGCGCGGATGGAGGAGAGGAGGACGAGGAAGAGGAAGATGACGAATCAAGAGAGGCATCTGAAGAGGAAGAGGAGGAAGGAGGTGACGATGATGGTGATGAGGAGGAGGAGGTGATGCAGACAGCAACAGAGGAGGATGGCGAAGGAGAAATAGGCACAGCGACAGCACTGCAGGAGCGGAGCCATAACTCTGTGCAGGAGGAGGGAGGTGAGAGCGCTTCCAGCCAGTGGCAGCTGGTCCAACGCACAGGGGGGCGGCGCACCAGCGCCCTCTGTCGGCCGGCCGCTACTGTTTCCAGCTTACAGGACAGTGGAGAAAGTCGGGAGATGACAGCTGGGCAGCAGAGGGAGAAAGGTGAGAGTGCTTCCAGCTTACATGACAGTGGAGAAAGTCAGGAGATCACAGCTGGACAGAAAGAGCCGAAAACGAGGGTGAGCAGAGTGAAGGGAGCAAGTCAGGGGGATACCCCGGAGCTTCAAGGAGATCCGAAAGGAGGTGAGAATGTACTCACAGAGAGGAGGTTCACGCGCACAGGGAGTGCTGAGAAGAGGGAGAGGGTGAAAGAGGCAGAGGGGGCCAGCTCTATTTCACTCCCAGATACTACTGGGGGGGAAATAGAACTGTCTGATGAAACAGAGATGGATTTGAGTGTGTCAAATATAAACAGGCTTAAGAGAGCTCATGCGAGGACACGTGGTGGGCAAGAAAAAACGAGAAAAGGACGAAATAAATGAATGTGATAATTCTTATTACATTTTCTGTCATGAGTGCTACACTAAATATTGTTTCAATATGCAATGCAAATGGTTTGAGAAGAGTAGGGAAAATGGAGGAACTTTTTATGACCTATAAAGCAGAAATAATAGTTTTACAAGAAACATGGTGGACAGAAAATGTAATGAGTGAAGTAAAAAAGAAATGGAATGATGAAATATATGTAAGTAATGGAGCAGAGAGATTGTGTGGGGTAGCTATATTATTGAAAAAGGGTGTTGTTAATAAGGTAAGGAAAATACATGAAGATACTGAGGGGAGAGTGTTGATAATTGCTTTTGTGTTTAATGATATTACGTATAAATTATGTAGTATTTATGCTCCAAATACGGAAAAGGAGAGGACAGTATTTTTTGAGGGTTTGAGGGTGCATATGAGTGATAATTGTATATGATTGATGATTATAATACTATGTGCACAAGATTGGATACAACAAGTAGGGTGTTTAAATTTGACACCTCTAGGAATGCACTATTTAAAATAATGGCAGAAACTGATATGGTGGATGTTTGGAGAGAAGATAATGCAGGTAAGATTGGATACACTAGAAAGCAATTGGTGATGGGTGTACTGAGGCAGAGTAGAATAGACTTATGCCTTGCAAAAAGAAGTGTACAGAAGTACATTTTAAATATACAAATTTAATTATTTAAGTGACTATGCAGCTATATGTTTGGAGTTGGGGTATGAAGTGCAGATGAGAGGAGGGGGGGTGTGGTGCTTGAATATAGAGGTGCTAAAAGAGGAGGAGTATCAGAGAAAGATAAAGAAATATATATGTGCAGAGAAGGAAAATCAAATATATAAAGATAATGTGGGTGTGTGGTGGGGTAATGTGAAAGCTAATATAAAGAAAATAAGTATAAGATATGTGTCACTTCACAGCGCTTTGTGCCAGATCTCTACATTTTCATTTTTCAGATTATTCCAGATTGCTAAAGTACAGAATCTAAGCTTTCAAATGATGTGTCATATGTTGAAATCTTGAGAATTTTTTTAACACGATGTGCTCAATTATAACTTGTAAACCTGGTTGTATTCTAGAATACTTAAGGGGGTGAAAGCCCTCTCAAAGGAATGCCACTTTTCACACTTCAGACAGTTTCAACTGGGCGTCAACAAACTCCCTCCAGCAATGCCCCTCACCTGAATAGCATTAACATAATTAAGTGCTGCCATGGCAGTTATCTCTCCTCAGGACCCAATCTTCATTCTCTTGTTTGTATTGAGCTGTACTGTATTGTGCCCATTCTGCAATCTGTTAATAACGTTTTCAATGCATAGTAGTATAGACATTATTAGCATAGTAGGTAGTAGTAGTAAAATGGATACTAGTAAAAGATGGTATGAAGGTTAGTAGTTTCAGATATTATTTGAAGTTAATTTGGCTCGTCTTCTGCCAGCTTGTACAGACAGGAGCTTGACCTCGTTGACCTTAATCACAAACCAAAGTGCTTTAATAAAATTAAATAGAATAGAATATTTCTAGAGTCTTTATTGTCATTATACAGACAGCGTTATATAGCTCAACAGTGCACAATTAATTGGTATTTCTTTATCTGTGGGAACCTTTTGAAGAAGCCACCCAGATGTTGTTGCCAGTCGTAGCTTCGGACAAACACTGTGCCATCTTCGCGTCCCACAAGTTGGGGGATATTGACTCCTTTCACCTGATTGATTGATTGAAAATGTTATTAACAGATTGCAGAATGGGTACAATACAATCATTCAGAAGTCTGTAATCTGTCTGTAATCAAGCAAAATAAGTGGTATCCCTTCTCTCTCTTTCTTCCTCTCTCTCTATCTTGATGAAGAAACACTAGTGGAGACAGTCTATGTCTGTCTCTGTGTGTGTGTCTCTTCTCTCTCTCTCTCTCTCTCTCTCTCTCTCTCTCTCTCTCTCTCTCTCTCTCTCTCTCTCTCTCTCTCTCTCTCTCTCTCTCTCTCTCTCTCTCTCTCTCTCTCTCTCTCTCTCTCTCTCTCTCTCTCTCTCTCTCTCTCTCTCTCTCTCTCTCTGTGTGTCTCTATCTCCCCCTCTCTCCCTCCCTCCCTCTCTCTCCCTCCCTCCTTTGTGTGTGTGTGTGTGTGTGTGTGTGTGTGTGTGTGTGTGTGTGTGTGTGTGTGTGTGTGTGTGTATGTGTGATTTACAAATACAGTACTGTTTGTACTGTCAACAGTGCACAATTAATAAACAATAATTATTATTAGGAAGATACAATAAAATAGTCCATTTCTATGGTCCATCTATCTGGACAGTATAGGACTGTGAAGCTGCTTTGACACCAGCATTTCCCCAATGGGATTAATAAAGGATCATCTTATCTTAGTAGGTAACATCACAATAAAAAATAAACAATTTTAGGAAGATAAAATAAAAGTCAATGTCTACAGACTAAAGCACGGAATTATAAAAAGAAAAAAGAGGAATGGAAATTAAGAGAAATGTTGACAAGAGAGGAGGAGAAGATAAAAGTAAATCCAGATCACAATATAGAGAAGTACCTTGAGCTTGAGGCTAGGTGGGAATCAAGTGAGAGGAAAACATGTATGGGAGCAATTATAAGGAGCAAAGCTAAATATGCTTTTGAGGGAGAGAGGTGTACCTCTTTCTTTTTAAGATTGGAAAAAAATAAGCAAAGGAAAACATATATAAGAGAAATTGAAAATGAAGAAGGTGAAAAAATGTATGATCTTCTTGGTGTTTTTGGAGTATTTTTATAGGAAACTATACAAGAGTGAAGGGATTGATAATGAGTGTGTAAATATTGTGTTAAATACCGTGAAAATGAGGCTGGAGGAAAGTGTGATGGAGAAATAACTGAGAAGGAGGTGAGAGAGGCAATTCATGGCCTGCAGATCAACAAAAGTCCGGGGCTAGATGGATTGTCTGGAGAGTTTTACAAAACTTTTGTTTTTATTATTTATTATTTAAAAACAAAGGCAGCAAAACTAGGTTAGAGAATTTAAGGCCAATAAGTTTGTTGAACGGAGATTATAAGGTGTTGGCAAAGATCTTGGCTAATAGAATAAAAAGGGTGATTGGGAGCATAATAGCGCAGACGCAAGCCTACAGTATACCTGGAAGAGACATATCTGAAACTATCAGAACGATAAAAGATGTGATAAAATATGTAACAGGTAGGGATGAAGAATGTGCTTTGTTAAGTGTAGACCTAAACAAAGCTTTTGATCATGTGGAACATGAGTTCTTATTGAAAACAATGAATATTTTTGGTGTTGGTGAAAGAATTATAAAATGGGTAAAACTTTTGTATACAGATGCAAAGAGTTGTGTAAAGTGCAATGGGTGCATCACAGATGTCTTTACTTTAGAACGGTCTGTGAGGCAGGGGTGTCCACTTTCAGCCTTGCTGTACACAATTTCTGCAGAGCCACTTGCAACTTATGTTAAAAGTATAAAGGAAATTGTAGGAATTAAAATACCAAATGGGGGGGTGAGTCTGGTGCACCAGTATGGGGATGATATTACCTTCACAGTAAGGAATACTGACAGTGTAAATAGAATAATGGAGTGTCTGCGGGTGTATGGTTGGGCATCAGGGGCTAAGATAAATGTGGATAAGTCGGAATTATTATGTATAGGTAATTTGAATATAGATAAATGTGCTTTCCCTTTTAAAATGGCGGAGGAGCACATCAACATTTTGGGGATATGGATAGGGATGAATGATAGTAAAGAGAGGGATTTAACGTGGACAGGTATAGTAAATAAAATAAGACAGATGCTTCAGTATTGGAAACAGAGGTGTTTGAAGCTAAAAGGCAAGGTAATTATAGTAAATAGCTTATTAATGTCAAAATTAATGTATGCTTTAAGTGTGTTGGACATGCCAGAGACAGTAGCAAATGTTGTGAATGGAGTAGTAAAAGATTTCCTGTGGGAAGGGAAGATGGCTAAAATAGATCACAAGACTCTGATAGGTAAGTGCAGTGAAGGTGGTTTAAATTTGTTTGATTTTAAGGTAAGGACGAAACTGTAAGGATAAAGTGCATACAGAAGTACTTGTGTGATAGCACAGAGTATGGCTGGAAGTTTTTAGAGAAGGTACAGTAGGCAAGTGTGGGGACAATGGTCTGTTCATGGGCTTTAAACTGCCCATGACAGAGGGGATACCTGGTTTGTATAGGGAGGTACTGCAGGCGTGGGCCGAGTTCTTGCCCAATGTAGAGTATTTATGTACAGAGTTAGAAATGGGCTTTAACCAACCTGTATTTCTAAACTCTAAAGTAAGTATTAATGAGAGTGTTTTGTATAATAACGTTTTTTGGAGAGCAGGAATAAGACACGTGAAGGATTGTGTGTTCAGTTTGTACCGGGCTTCCTCCCGGTACTGGCTTTATATGACAGAGTGATAGAATTGGATGAGGAATACAGTTATGCATCAGTTTCCTCTGGTTTTGAAAAAAATTAAAGTGCGTTGCTAAGAGAGTGGAGAGAGAGAATAGATAATGAGTGTGGGACAAATAAAATATGTGGACTGCCAGAGTTGAAGGTAGGGAGGGGAGAGAGGCAGAAATATATAGGTAGTGTAAAAAGTAAAGAAATAGATAGATTTTTTGTCTTGAAGGAAAAGAAGATACCAGTGTCAGAGCAGGTTTGGGAGAGGGTCTTTCCGGGGCTGGTGGGAGGGACTATTTGGGGCAATGTAGATATACAGTTTAATAGTATAGAGTGTGAACATAATGATTTTATGTTGAAACACAATAGGATGTACACAAAAACGGTGTTAAATCATATTGATAATAGCATAAGTAGAGTATGTGATGTGTGCAACGACAAAGATGATTATTTTATGCATATGCTTATGGAATGCGATGGCCTTCAGATGTTTCATACAAGGCTGAAAGAGGGCCTGGGGGTGAACTGGGGAGAGGGGAGGGAGAATGGGGTGGATTGGAAAAAAATGTTTTTGTTTGTTTTTTTTTATGGTAAAAAGGAGGAGAAAAACTTGATGAATTATGTATTGAGCCATGCTAGATATGCTATTGTGTACAGAAGAAGGATAGCTTTTTTTATCAAAAGAAGGTGGAGGTGGTTTTCCGGTTTAGCTGCAATATGTAGCGCACGCATTTGGCAATAGCTCCGCTCCCGTTATCGTTAATTTCGTTTAAAAACCTTATTTGGACAATACCAAAAGAGATTAGACCACATCGTATGTATTGATAAGACCTTCTACTAACTATATCAAAAGACAACATGGTTAAGGATAGGGAAAAGACGGTAAAGAAACAAGAAACGGCAACTTCAGCGGCGCAGATTGAAACACGCTCAAGAAGAAACGTTCAAGGCGACGCTGCAACAGATCCGTTGGCGACAAGCCCCGACGAGGAGAATATAGAGGAGATTACACCGAGACCATCGACTATTGCCCCCGACAGGGAGACAATAGTTGTCAACATAACAGGAGCGACAGGAACAAGCTCCGTGAGAGATAAAGCAGTTGATTTTGAGAAGATAATAGCAGACAAATCCATCGGTACCATCACTGCACATATACCTCCAACTGACACAAGCAGTACAATTACACCCCCCGATTTCAACTCATTGACTACCCTGATGAAAGAACAGATGGTCGCTTTCAAATTACACATCGAGGAACTCAAAGATGAATTCAAAGCACACGTCGATGCTAAACTCGAAGAGGTTATGAGAGCGGTCGCTGTAAAGTCCGAGCGAATCACGACAGTGGAGAATACGGTGACAGATATTACACGGGCAGTCAAAGTGAACGAGAACACCATCAACATTGGCATGACAGAGGTGACAAAAGAGATAGAAAGGGTGGAAGAAGCATGCCGGAGGAAAATACAAGAGGTTAAAGATGAAGCGATGGAGAGGCTACTCGAAACCCAACGCTACCACAGGTGAAATAACATCCGCATTGTAGGACTTGATGAAGCAGTCAATTGCGCAGACGACAACTTTCCAACAGTGCTATCAGTGATTTTGGGTAACAACTTTCTAAACACAGTGCCGAAAGTGGACCAAGCTTACAGAATCGGCTCTCGGGAGCAAAGAAGCAACGGGCCAAGAGTCATCATTGTTACTCTGCGGAAGACGGCAATAAGAGATGACATCATCAAAACTGCTCGCATCCAACGGGGGAAGCTGAAACATGGCGATCACTCAATATTTATCTATGAGGATCTAAGCAAAGACGCCATCGCTCGACGTCTACCCTACAAGGAGGTGATGCAAAAATTGTTCATGTCTGGCCTCAGACCAAGGCTAACATACCCGGCGCTGTTATCGATTGTGGGCAGGGACGGCCGTAGGATTGGATTACACACACCTAAAGAAGCTGAGGAATATTGGAATCGATATGGAGCAGAACCCCCAAGGCAGAACGAAACACTGTCTGAAAACAGATAAGCCGTTTCATCTCTCTCTTTCTCTGTGTATATCAGTATTAGAATGACTTTATTTGTGTTCATCAAA
This sequence comes from Notolepis coatsorum, assembly GCF_963971535.1. Taxonomy (NCBI): domain Eukaryota; kingdom Metazoa; phylum Chordata; class Actinopteri; order Aulopiformes; family Paralepididae; genus Notolepis; species Notolepis coatsorum. Next base: position 146,231,996 of record NC_140171.1, on the reverse strand, counting down.
AGTAGCAGATGATATGCAGGCCGTCTACACCAATGCGTATTGTGTATAATACGATTCGTAATACATTATAATTTCAGACCTCTGGTCTCCGTGGAGACAAGAACATATCATTGACAATAACAACATTCTGGAAGATTCTGGCTTATCGCTCGACTGCTCTGGGTCACTTAGATCATTCTGGAACACAACAACAGTCTATTAGTACTAGTGTATTCTACAACCTTCTAGAATATAATGCACCATGACAACAAAGGCTTGCAACTCTAACATTAACATCCGGTGTGTATAAACAGAGCATATGATCAATTGACTGAAGTTTAATCAGGCCTTAATAAAACTTTAAAAAAATCAACCACACCTAAAAGTATGAGCACAACAAGGTTATTCTAACAATTTAAGTAATCACTCCACTGATGAAGAGATTGGCACATTGTAGCTCTAAAAGGCTCTGTTTCTCTATTTTATCTAATTACTCAATTCTGTTCTAGTGGCTTCTCCACGTTGAGTATTATTCTATCTCTCACTCCTTATTTTTATCTTTTTTTTATTTCTATTTTTTTTTCTCTCTCTCTTTTATCTTACATTGTTCTTTTCCATTGTTCTTCACATTAAGGTGTTAATATTTCTCTACAATCTTTTCCTTTTTCCTGATGTTTCCTACATATGTTAGTAGAGGGTTCAAATGAATACGTCGATGAAAGTTTATTCTCTTTTTTTTCATTTTTCACAATATTTCATTACAGTAAGGGAAGGTGCAAGACCAAAAGCGACATTCTATTGTATTAGAATGAAAATGTTAGATCCTATGGCAATTAGCATAGGAAGATTAGGATTACAATGCTCAGTTTGGGCAATCCGGTGGCCTAAGGGAGAGAGTCATACGCAGAGGATGTGTTTTTGGAACACAGGCCTGTACGACTCTCTGGGTGAGGGGAAAATAGGGGATTTTTATTTGTATATATATATGTTTTTAAGCTCGGCTCTCAACGGGACCTCAATAATTGGATGTACATCTATTGTAGCTTCGCACTCCAGAAGCATTACCAAAAACTACACAAAAACATGCATAGATTATGGCTAGTTTGAATATAATGATATGGAACACTGGTGGGATAAACAAACAACACAAACGCAAAAGCGTGCTCACACTGATGAAAAAAGAACATGTGGACGTGGCTCTACTAAGCGAAACGCACATTTTAGAGGAAGACATAGATACGTTAGCGGATAACACATACCATAATATTAGTCACTCTTCTTTTGGTACGAGAACTCGAGGTGTAGCCATAGTCGTCAGACGTAAATTAAATATCGAATTAAAGGGGGTATGGTCGGATGCTGAGGGGCGTATAACTATAGCTAGGATTGTACACAATAACAGGAAAATAGCGTTGGCAGCGGTATATGCCCCAAATTTATACGAAGAGGGTTTCTTCACTTCACTAACCGATGAAATGTTAAACCATCCCGAGTACTCATTTATAATAGGTGCGGATTTTAATGCCATTTGGAATCCAAGGATGGACAAATCTTACCTCGCCTTTTCCAGCGAACAAAAAAATTCATCTAAAGCATTAAAAGATTGGTCAAAGACTACAGGGGTAAATGATTTATGGCGTTCACTTAATCCCACGACCCGAAAGTACTCCTGTCGATCGGCGAGACATAACACATTATCCAGAATTGATTATGTCTTTGCATCCCCGAGACTATTTGATAAATATGAAGTGGAAATGATACCCAATGCGCTTTCAGATCACTGTTATTTACTCCTAAAAGCAACATTTGGTATACTATCTTCCCGGGCCCCAAGATGGCGTTTTAATACGATGCTGCTTAACAACAAGGAATTCATTACACAACTCAAAGAAGCTCTCACAGTATTCCTACGGGAGAATGCAAACGCGGTGCAAGACCCCAGAATAATATGGATGTCGGTAAAGGGTATGATCAAGGATTTCACGGATAGATTTTCCTCCATATTGCGCAAGAATCAATGCACAAAACTGTCTGAACTGGAAACGCTTTACTCAACGTTATTTAATTCTTTAAAATACAACAACTCAACTAGACTAGAAAATCAAGTTAACGTACTAAAAACAGAGATCAATGCAATATACAGACAAAAATCGGAAATGCAAATACGCAGCACAAGACAACAGCAGTACTCCCAAGGTTCTAAACCTAGTCACCTATTAGCCATGCGATTAAGAATTAATGCAAAATTTGCAGATATAACTGCCATTAGAAAACAACAAGTACTTGTAACAGACCCCAAAATAATAAACGATACATTCAAAGAATTCTACTCCGACTTATATAAATCAGAAACGACCTTTGATCAAAACAAATTGGACACATATCTAAATCAAATTATTCTCCCTAAACTTTCGGAGGATGACGCTAAACAGTTAGAAGCACCGATCACATTAGAGGAACTCAAGAAGGCCATATCCGAAATGAAAAATGGTAAGGCTCCTGGAAGAGACGGTATCCCATCAGAAATGTACCTCTCTTGTTGGGACATATTTGGACCCTTATTACTAAATATGATCTTATACTCAGTCAAGGAGGGGAGCTTCCATAAACACGACAATATTGCACTCATTTCAGTCCTTCTCAAAAAAGACAAAGACCCCACCGAGTGCGGTAGTTACAGACCTTTAAGCCTCCTCGGAACCGATGTCAAACTGTACTCTAAGGTATTAGCCATCAGATTACAAAAGCATATGACGTCTTTAGTTCATCCGGACCAAACTGGCTTCATAAGAGGTCGCCTGATCAATGATAACATAAGACGAATACTGCACGTACTAGATGCAGACAAAGAGGACGCCATACCTAAGGCGATGCTGTCCCTGGATGCTATGAAAGCATTTGACAGGCTGGAATGGTCGTTTCTATGGGCAGTATTAGAGAGGATGGGGTTAGGAAAAGGATTCATTGATATGATTAAAGTATTATACAGGGACCCATCGGCCATGATTACAACAGGTACATTCATCTCCGAAATCTTTCCGGTATCACGCTCAGCCAGACAGGGTTGCCCTCTTAGTCCCGGACTATTCGATCTATCATTAGAGCCTTTAGCACAATATATAAGACAATCCCAATACATAGAACCAATTGTAATCAAGGGCACACAACATAAAATTAGTTTATATGCGGACGACGTAATATTGTTCATGCAAAGCCCCAACACCACATTGCCTCATCTACTCAAGTTGATAGAGAACTTTGGTGATTTATCGGGATTTAAAATAAATTGGCCGAAGTCGGCTTTCCTTCCACTTAACACCCATGCAAAAAAAGACACAACCCTCCCAGTTGCGATACCCATGGTAAAACATTTTAGAAGCTTGGGTGTGGAAATATTTCCCACCATAAGACAAACGGTGAAGCACAATTACACAAAAATACAGAACAAAATCAAAGACGACCTGGACAGGTGGGCAAAACTTAAAAACTCAGTACAGGCAAGGGTATCAATAGTTAAGATGGATGTACTACCAAGAATCAACTTCATCAGCTCAATGCTTCCGTTACCCCCTCCAGAGGGCTACTGGAAAAGATTACACTCCTCCACATACAAATTTATTTGGAATAACAAACCACCTCGCATAAAAAGATCCACCGCACAGAGAAATAAAGCAGACGGTGGCATGGCAGTTCCAGATTTTTTCCAATATTTTAAGGCTTACACATTAAGACCATTGACAATATGGTTTGATCCCCAGGCTTTGGTATCCTGGAGAGAATTGGAAGAAAACATAGTAGCCCCACAGAGACTGAAGGACATAGCACACACTAAACTTCCAATCAAGCACTGTGAGCGGAAATTTGGCCCCATAATTACCCATGCAATCCGAACATGGCGGGAAACACAAAAAAAATATCCTAACCCTCAAAAATGGCATAATCACACTCCCATATTCAATAACAATGCACTCTTAATGGAAACACGTCCTATAAGATTCCCTATATGGGAAGAGCAAGGCATACACTCATTAGGGGATATTTTTAATAACCAGGGCTTTTGTAGTTATGGAGAAATATGCACAAAGTTTAACCTCACCGAGTCCACATGGCTTTTTTACATACAGTTACGCCTATGTTTGAGGTCTCACGGTGTTCCATTAGAAATACCAGTTGAACACCACAGATACCACAAATTCTTCTATGAAAGAGAAACATTGAGAGGTTTTGTATCAGGTTTTTATTATCAATTACTAACGTCCTCGTATGAAACCCTCCAACTAGACACTGTCTGGAGGAGGGATATACCAGACCTGGAAAGTGACTTTGATTGGCAAGAAGCATGGGCAAATGTCCGTCTTACATCAAGGAACCCGGACCATCAACAAATCAATCTTAACTATATTCACAGGACATACTTGACTCCTATAAGACTGAACAGAATGGGCCTGAAACAAGACTCAAAATGCTCCCAATGTACAAATGGAGACGAAGGGACATTTATGCACATGTATTGGGACTGCCCACCAGTTATGGCATTCTGGAAAGATGTGACCCATCAATTATCAAAACTCGTATCTTGGAATATACCAGTACACCCCTCTGTATTGCTTTTGAATGATGTTTTTGAGTTTGCAGTAAATCCACAGCTAAAGAGATTGGTTTTATCGGGTATCACAGTAGCTAAAAAACTGAACGCATCACGCTGGTTTCAACCGGAAAAAATTTGCCGGAAAGTTTGGTCTCTTACATATCTCGATGTGATTTACCAAGAAATATCTACAGCAAGAATTCTGGGTCTCAACTAATCCAAAATGTCAATGTGGTTAGAAGTGGTGGAGAGAATAAAAGCTAGCTTATAATGGTAGTGTCTGGTTAGGAGTGAGGGATAATGGAGGTACTATCCAAGGAGGGGTCCGGGAGGGGGGGGTTCGAGCTGGAGCATATGTGTGTAGGGTTTTAGAAAATAGGTATTAGGGGTATATCCTGTATAAGGCATTTGTATAATTGTTAATTTCGTTGGATATACACTGTATACGGTAAAATATTATTATAGACTTTTTTTTTGTCTTGTTTCTGTACTTGCATGTAATTTTAGCCACCTTGACTGTTAGTTTCATTATGCATTGTGTGTTGAGTACTGACTTTTAATAATTTCTGTTTTGCAATAATAAAAAAAAAAAAAAAATAAAAAAAAAAAAAAAAAAAGGTGGAGGTGTGGCCTTTGTTTAAAAGCATGATGAAAAAAGATCTAAAACTGGCTGAAAAAAATATGAGTAAAGAAATGTTTGAGAAATGGTTTATTGACAGTGGGAAATAAGGATGCAGAGAGGTCAAGTAGAGTTTTGTTTTGGATAGTGGCTTTTTTGTGGGGAAGGGAAGGATCTGGTTCTGAAATAATATTGTATGTATATAATTGAAATGCATAACATGTAAAATATGACTATTTTTGATAATCCGGAGGTTCCCGGTTCGATTCCCGCTGCCCCTGAGCAAGACACTTAACCCCTAATTGTTCCCGATGAGCAGGTTGGCACCTTGCATGGCCGCTTCCGCCGTTGGTGTGTGAATGTGTGAGTGAATGGGTAAAAAGTGAGGAACAAATTGTAAGGCGCTTTGGATAAAAGAGATATATAAATGCATTTACAAATTAAGGTTGAATGTCGCTTTCAAAATGTAATTCATTACAAATGTCACATTTTAATCAGTTATGTAATGTAATATCGTTACATTTGAGTTACTTTAAGGGTGACTTTGCCTCCAAAAAGGAACGAAAGAGGCAGATTGATTCCAGTTTACAGAGATTGAGGAAGTGTTTTAACTGGTATCATCCACTTGTAATTTCAACAGTCGCAACATGATGTGTGTGTTTCTGTGTGTGTTCTCACCCCATCTCCCTCCTCAGCTCTCATCCCTCCTCACCTCTCCTCCCTCCTCATTTCTCCTCCCTCCTCACATCTCCTCCCTCCTCTCCTCCTCCCTCTTCCCTCCTCATCTCTCCTCCCTCCTCATCTCTCCTCCCTCCTCACCTCTCCTCCCTCCTCATCTCTCCTACCTCCTCACATCTCCTCCCTCCTCTCCTCCTCCCTCCTCCCTCCTCAGCTCTCCTCCTCCCTCTTCCCTCCTCATCTCTCCTCCCTCCTCAACTCTCCTCCCTCCCCCCTCCTCACCCCTCCTCCCTCCTCACCCCCTCCTCCCTCCTCACCCCCTCCTCCCTCCTCACCTATCCTCCCTCCTCATCTCTCACCCGTCCTCCCTCCTCATCTCTCCTCCCTCCTCTCCTCCTCCCTCCTCCATCCTCCCTCCTCCCTCCTCCATCCTCACCTCTCCTCCCCCCTCACCCCTCCTCCCTCCTCCCTCCTCACCCTCTCCTCCTCCCTCCTCCCTCCTCCATCCTCACCTCTCCTCCGTCCTCACCCCTCCTCCTCCCTCCTCACCCCTCCTCCTCTCTCCTCCCTCCTCTCCTCTCCTCATCTCTCCTCCCTCCTCACCTCACCTCTTCTTCCTCCCTCCTCACCTCTCCTCCCTCCTCACCCCTCCTCCTCCCTCTTCACCTATCCTCCCTCCTTCTCCCTCCTCACCTCTCCTCCCTCCTCACCCCTCCTCCTCCCTCTTCACCTATCCTCCCTCCTTCTCCCTCTTCACCTATCCTCCCTCCTTCTCCCTCCTCACCTCTCCTCCCTCCTCACCCCTCCTCCTCCCTCTTCACCTATCCTCCCTCCTTCTCCCTCCTCACCTCTCCTCCCTCCTCACCCCTCCTCCTCCCTCTTCACCTATCCTCCCTCCTTCTCCCTCCTCACCTCTCCTCCCTCCTCACCATCCTCACCTCTGATCCTCTCTCCTCCCTCCTCAACCCTCCTCCTCCCTCCCTACCCCTCCTCTCTCCTCCCTCCTCGCCTCTGCTCCATCCTCACCCATCCTCCCTCCTCCTCCCTCCTCCCTCCTCCTCACCCCTCCTCCCTCCTCCATCCTCCATCATCTCCCTCCTCCCTCATCCTCACCCCTCCTCCCTCCCTCCTCCTCTCTCCTCCCTCCTCACCTCTCCTCCCTCCTCCCTGCTCCTCCCTCCTCCTCCCTCCTCCATCCTGCCTCCTCCCTCCTCACCTCTCCTCCCTCCTCACCCTCCTCACCTCTCCTTCTCCCTCCTCACCTCTCCTCCTCTCTCCTCCCTCCCTACCCCTCCTGCCTCCCTCCCTCCTCCTCTCTCCTCCCTCCTCATCCCTCCTCACCCCTCCTCCCTCCTCACCTCTCCTCACCTCTCCTCCCTCCTCACCTCTCCTCCCTCCTCACCCTCCTCACCTCTCCTGCGCTCTCCTCCCTCCCTACCCCTCCTGCCTCCCTCCCTCCTCCTCTCTCCTCACCTCTCCTCACCTCTCCTCCCTCCTCACCCCTCCTCCCCCCATCCTCTCCTCCATCCTCATCCCTCCTCCTCCCTCCTCCCTCCTCCCTACTCACCCCTCCTCCCTCCTCCTCACCCCTCCTCCCTCCTCTTCACCCCTCCTCCCTCCTCCTCCCTCCTCCTCCCTCCTCACCTCTCCTCCCTCCTAAACTCTCCTCCCTCCTCACCCCTCCTCCCCCCATCCTCTCCTCCATCCTCACCCCTCCTCCATCCTCACCCCTCCTCACCCCTCCTCCTCTTTCCTCCCTCCATCCTCTACTCCCTCCTCACCCCTCCTCACCCCATCCTCTCCTCCCTCCTCCCTCCTCCTCCCTCCTCACCCCTCCTCACCCCTCCTCCTCTTTCCTCCCTCCATCCTCTCCTCCATCCTCACCCCTCCTCCCTCCTCACCCCTCCTCACCCCTCCTCCCTCCTCCCTCCTCACACATCCTCACCCCTACTCACGTCTCCTCCCTCCTCATCTCTCCTCCCTCCTCCCTCCTCACCCCTCCTCACCTCTCCTCCCTCCTCACCCCTCCTCTCCTCTCTCCTCTCCTCCGTCCTCACCTCTCCTCCCTCCTCTCCTCCCTCATCTCCTCTCCTCCCTCCTCTCCTGTCTCCTCTCCTCTCCTCCCTCCTCTCCTCTCCTCCCTCCTCACCTTACCTCCCTCCTCTCCTCTCCTCCCTCCTCTCCTCTCCTCCCTCCTCACCTCTCCTCCCTCCTCTTCTCCCTCCTCACCTCTCCTCCCTCCTCTCCTCCTCATCTCCTCTCCTCTCCTCTCCTCTCCTCTCCTCTCCTCTCCTCTCCTCTCATCTCCTCTCCCTCCTCCCTCCTCTCCTCTCCTCCCTCCTCTCCTCTCCTCCCTCCTCACCTTACCTCCCTCCTCTCCTCCTCCTCTCCTCTCCTCCCTCCTCTCCTCTCCTCCCTCCTCACCTCCCTCCTCTCCTCTCCTCCCTCCTCCTCCCTCCTCCTCCCTCCTCCCTCCTCCTCACCCCTCCTCCCTCCTCACCTCTCCTCCCTCCTCACCTCTCCTCCCTCCTCACCCCTCCTCACCTCTCCTCTCCTCCCTCCTCACCCCTCCTCCCTCCTCTCCTCTCCTCTCCTCCCTCCTCTCCTCTCCTCCCTCCTCACCTTACCTCCCTCCTCTCCTCTCCTCCCTCCTCTCCTCTCCTCCCTCCTCACCTCTCCTCCCTCCTCTTCTCCCTCCTCACCTCTCCTCCCTCCTCTCCTCCTCATCTCCTCTCCTCTCCTTTCCTCTCCTCTCCTCTCCTCTCCTCTCCTCTCCTCTCCTCTCATCTCCTCTCCCTCCTCCCTCTTCTCCTCTCCTCCCTCCTCACCTTACCTCCCTCCTCTCCTCCCTCCTCTCCTCTCCTCCCTCCTCTCCTCTCCTCCCTCCTCACCTCCCTCCTCTCCTCTCCTCCCTCCTCCTCCCTCCTCCCTCCTCCTCACCCCTCCTCCCTCATCACCTCTCCTCCCTCCTCTCCTCCCTCCTCCCTCCTCCTCCCTCCTCCCTCCTCCTCCCTCCTCACCTCTCCTCCCTCCTCACCGCTCCTCCCTCCTCCCTCCTCCCTCCTCCTCCCTCCTCCTCCCTCCTCCTCCCTCCTCCTCACCCCTCCTCCCTCATCACCTCTCTCCCTCCTCTCCTCTCTCCTCCTCCTCCTCCCTCCTCACCCCTCCTCCCTCCTCACCTCTCCTCCCTCCTCTCCTCCCTCCTCTCCTCCCTCCTCCCTCCTCCTCCCTCCTCCTCCCTCATCACCTCTCCTCCCTCCTCACCTCTCCTCACCTCTCCTCCCTCCTCCCTCCTCCCTCCTCACCTCTCCTCCCTCCTCTCCTCACCCTCCTCCCTCCTCCTCCCTCCTCCTCCCTCCTCCTCACCCCTCCTCCCTCATCACCTCTCCTCCCTCCTCTCCTCCCTCCTCCCTCCTCCTCCCTCCTCACCCCTCCTCCCTCCTCACCTCTCATCCCTCCTCTCCTCCCTCCTCTCCTCCCTCCTCCCTCCTCCTCCCTCCTCCTCCCTCATCACCTCTCCTCCCTCCTCTCCTCCCTCCTCCCTCCTCCTCCCTCCTCACCCCTCCTCACCTCTCCTCCCTCCTCACCTCTCCTCCCTCCTCTCCTCCCTCTCACCTCTCCTCCCTCCTCTCCTCCCTCCTCACCTCTCCTCCCTCCTCCCTCCTCCTCCCTCCTCCCTCCTCCTCCCTCCTCCCTCCTCCTCCCTCCTCCTCACCCCTCCTCCCTCATCACCTCTCCTCCCTCCTCTACTCCCTCCTCCCTCCTCCTCCCTCCTCCTCCCTCCTCCTCCCTCATCACCTCTCCTCCCTCCCTCCTCTCCTCACCCATCACCCTCCCCCTTACCTATGCCACTTGTTGCTAATTACATCTGCCACTTACAACACTCGTTCTGCTCAACAACACATTCTCCTAAAGATTCCGAAACCATAAGTATTTGTTCTTAATTGATTTGCCTGGTTGATTTTACTCCATCCTCAAACCTGCTTGCACTCATGTCCTCGCCTCTAATTGATGCTGTCTCTAATTACACTAGTAATTGGCACTATAGGATATCCTCGTTATCCTGTCAAAACAAAGTGTGGGATGTTTTACAGTGCAGCACGCCTGGCGCTGTGAATCAATTATTTTGCATTTACAGTTAATTAGGCTGTAATCTAATAATAATCTTCTCTTGCCTGAATGTATCAATTACTATATACAGTGCATGCGCTGACGTCTCCGGCAAAACCATAGTTCAGTTTCATATTCCGTGTGATAATGGGATCCGCTTTTAAGTCATGATGTTTTTATCATTATCCTCACCCCTCCTCCCCTCCTCCCTCCTCACACATCCTCACCCCTACTCACGTCTCCTCCTCCTCTCTCTCCTCCTCACCCTCCTCACCCTCCTCACCTCTCTCCCTCCTCTCCTCTCTCCTCTCCTCCGTCCTCACCTCTCCTCCCTCCTCCTCCCTCCTCCTCTCCTCTCCTCTCCTCTGTCTCCTCTCCTCTCCTCCCTCCTCTCCTCTCCTCCCTCCTCACCTTACCTCCCTCCTCTCCTCTCCTCCCTCCTCTCCTCTCCTCCCTCCTCACCTCTCCTCCTCTCTTCTCCCTCCTCACCTCTCCTCCCTCCTCTCCTCCCTCATCTCCTCTCCTCTCCTCTCCTCTCCTCTCCTCTCCTCTCCTCTCCTCTCCTCTCCTCTCCTCTCCTCTCCTCTCCTCTCATCTCCTCTCCCTCCTCCCTCCTCTCCTCTCCTCCTCCTCTCCTCTCCTCCCTCCTCACCTTACCTCCCTCCTCTCCTCCCTCCTCTCCTCCTCCCTCCTCTCCTCTCCTCCCTCCTCACCTCCCTCCTCTCCTCTCCTCCTCCTCCTCCCTCCTCCTCCCTCCTCCCTCCTCCTCACCCCTCCTCCCTCCTCACCTCTCCTCCCTCCTCACCTCTCCTCCCTCCTCACCCCTCCTCACCTCTCCTCTCCTCCCTCCTCACCCCTCCTCCCTCCTCTCCTCTCCTCTCCTCCCTCCTCTCCTCTCCTCCCTCCTCACCTTACCTCCCTCCTCTCCTCTCCTCCTCCTCTCCTCTCCTCCCTCCTCACCTCTCCTCCCTCCTCTTCTCCCTCCTCACCTCTCCTCCCTCCTCTCCTCCCTCATCTCCTCTCCTCTCCTCTCCTCTCCTCTCCTCTCCTCTCCTCTCATCTCCTCTCCCTCCTCCCTCTTCTCCTCTCCTCCCTCCTCACCTTACCTCCCTCCTCTCCTCCCTCCTCTCCTCTCCTCCCTCCTCTCCTCTCCTCCCTCCTCACCTCCCTCCTCTCCTCTCCTCCTCCTCCTCCCTCCTCCTCCTCCTCACCCTCCTCCCTCATCACCTCTCCTCCCTCCTCTCCTCCTCCTCCTCCCTCCTCCCTCCTCCTCCCTCCTCACCTCTCCTCCCTCCTCACCGCTCCTCCCTCCTCCCTCCTCCCTCCTCCCTCCTCCTCCCTCCTCCTCCCTCCTCCTCCCTCCTCCTCACCCCTCCTCCCTCATCACCTCTCCTCCCTCCTCTCCTCTCTCCTCCCTCCTCCTCCCTCCTCACCCCTCCTCCCTCCTCACCTCTCATCCCTCCTCTCCTCCCTCCTCTCCTCCCTCCTCCCTCCTCCTCCCTCCTCCTCCCTCATCACCTCTCCTCCCTCCTCACCTCTCCTCACCTCTCCTCCCTCCTCCCTCCTCCCTCCTCACCTCTCCTCCCTCCTCTCCTCACCCCTCCTCCCTCCTCCCTCCTCCTCCCTCCTCCTCACCCCTCCTCCCTCATCACCTCTCCTCCCTCCTCTCCTCCCTCCTCCCTCCTCCTCCCTCCTCACCCCTCCTCCCTCCTCACCTCTCATCCCTCCTCTCCTCCCTCCTCTCCTCCCTCCTCCCTCCTCCTCCCTCCTCCTCCCTCATCACCTCTCCTCCCTCCTCTCCTCCCTCCTCCCTCCTCCTCCCTCCTCACCCCTCCTCACCTCTCCTCCTCCTCACCTCTCCTCCCTCCTCTCCTCCCTCCTCACCTCTCCTCCTCCTCTCCTCCCTCCTCACCTCTCCTCCCTCCTCCCTCCTCCTCCCTCCTCCCTCCTCCCTCCTCCTCCCTCCTCCTCACCCCTCCTCCCTCATCACCTCTCCTCCCTCCTCTACTCCCTCCTCCCTCCTCCTCCCTCCTCCTCCCTCCTCCTCCCTCATCACCTCTCCTCCCTCCCCTCCTCTCCTCACCCATCACCCCTCCCCCTTACCTATGCCACTTGTTGCTAATTACATCTGCCACTTACAACACTCGTTCTGCTCAACAACACATTCTCCTAAAGATTCGAAACCATAAGTATTTGTTCTTAATTGATTTGCCTGGTTG
>NC_140171.1:146149409-146219603 GCF_963971535.1 Notolepis coatsorum | reverse complement strand
GATACCAACCTATCACACCTATCACACCTCTCACACATATCACACCTCTCACACCGATCCCACCTATCACACATATCACACCTCTCACACCTATCACACCTCTCACACCTATCACACCTCTCACACCTATCACACCTCTCACACCTCTCACACCTATCACACCTATCACACCTCTCACACCTATCACACCTCTCACACCTCACACCTCTCACACCTATCACAGCTCTCACACCTATCACACCTCTCACACCTCTCACACCTTTCACACCTCTCACACCTATCACACCTCTCACACCGATCCCACCTATCACACATATCACACCTCTCACACCTATCACACCTCTCACACCTATCACACCTCTCACACCTATCACACCTCTCACACCTATCACACCTCTCACACCTCTCACACCTATCACACCTATCACACCTCTCACACCTATCACACCTCTCACACCTCTCACACCTATCACACCTCTCACACCTATCTCACCTATCACACCTCTCACACCTCTCACACCTTTCACACCTCTCACACCTATCACACCTCTCACACCGATCCCACCTATCACACATATCACACCTCTCACACCTATCACACCTCTCACACCTATCACACCTCTCACACCTATCACACCTCTCACACCTCTCACACCTATCACACCTATCACACCTCTCACACCTATCACACCTCTCACACCTCTCACACCTCTCACACCTATCACACCTCTCACACCTCTCACACCTATCACACCTATCACACCTCTCACACCTATCACACCTTTCACACCTCTCACACCTATCACACCTCTCACACCTCTCACACCTCTCACACCTATCACACCTCTCACACCTCTCACACCTTTCACACCTCTCACACCTATCACACCTCTCACACCTATCACACCTCTCACACCGATCCCACCTATCACACATATCACACCTCTCACACCTATCACACCTCTCACACCTATCACACCTCTCACACCTATCACACCTCTCACACCTCTCACACCTATCACACCTATCACACCTCTCACACCTATCACACCTCTCACACCTCTCACACCTATCACACCTCTCACACCTATCACACCTCTCACACCTATCACACCTATCACACCTCTCACACCTATCACACCTATCACACCTATCACACTTCTCACACCTATCACACCTATCACACCTATCACACCTCTATACCCATTCTGCAATCTGTTAATAAAGTTGTACTTAAGTTATGCTTTTACATTATACTTACTTAATAAGTGAATAGTTCCAAGTCAATCAAAAACGATGAGTTTTATTTACTCAAAACATAATGCGGTTTACAGTCTGTATCTACTTAATTATCTTAAGTTGTACTTAATTTATGCTTTTACATTATACTTACTTAATAAGTGAATAGTTCCAAGTCAATCAAAAACTATGAGTTTTATTTACTCAAAACATAATGCGGTTTTCAGTCTGTATCTACTTAATTATCTTAAGTTATACTTAAGTTATGCTTTTACATTATACTTACTTAATAAGTGAATAGTTCCAAGTCAATCAAAAACTATGAGTTTTATTTACTCAAAACATAATGCGGTTTTCAGTCTGTATCTACTTAATTATCTTAAGTTGTACTTAAGTTATGCTTTTACATTATACTTACTTAATAAGTGAATAGTTCCAAGTCAATCAAAAACTATGAGTTTTATTTACTCAAAACATAATGCGGTTTTCAGTCTGTATCTACTTAATTATCTTAAGTTGTACTTAAGTTATGCTTTTACATTATACTTACTTAATAAGTGAATAGTTCCAAGTCAATCAAAAACTATGAGTTTTATTTACTCAAAACATAATGCGGTTTACAGTCTGTATCTACTTAATTATCTTAAGTTGTACTTAAGTTATGCTTTTACATTATACTTACTTAATAAGTGAATAATTCCAAGTCAATCAAAAACTATGAGTTTTATTTACTCAAAACATAATGCGGTTTACAGTCTGTATCTACTTAATTATCTTAAGTTGTACTTAAGTTATGCTTTTACATTATACTTACTTAATAAGTGAATAATTCCAAGTCAATCAAAAACTATGAGTTTTATTTACTCAAAACATAATGCGGTTTTCAGTCTGTATCTACTTAATTATCTTAAGTTGTACTTAAGTTATGCTTTTACATTATACTTACTTAATAAGTGAATAGTTCCAAGTCAATCAAAAACTATGAGTTTTATTTACTCAAAACATAATGCGGTTTACAGTCTGTATCTACTTAATTATCTTAAGTTGTACTTAAGTTATGCTTTTACATTATACTTACTTAATAAGTGAATAGTTCCAAGTCAATCAAAAACTATGAGTTTTATCTACTCAAAACATAATGCGGTTTACAGTCTGTATCTACTTAATTATCTTAAGTTGTACTTAAGTTATGCTTTTACATTATACTTACTTAATAAGTGAATAATTCCAAGTCAATCAAAAACTATGAGTTTTATTTACTCAAAACATAAGAACACGTCACACGAACTCAAGACATTCAAGTTAGTAGAACTTTCATAGAATATTGAGTATACCCTACTCAAACTAATTGATTATTTTGAACGTGCGGGTTTACAGTGTACTGATATCATTAATCACTACCGTCTATGTACTTCTGGCCAATACTGTACATGAGTATTATTAGATCAGAACACTCCAACAATAACGCGGTTTTCCACACAGAATACTAGTTTACAATATTTATTACACAAAGGGGTATGATTACATTACTTAGTTGCGCTTATAAGGCAAATAGAATGTGCATAGGCGAGTCAATAGTGAATATTAAGTAATTATCTAGGGATCTTCTGGGAAAAGGGGTACTACCGGTTGTAAGCCAGCAGAGGGAGGCAAAGCTCTATGCAAGTCCAGGGTTCAAGGGGGCGATGTCACCCCTGTGGCAGCGGGGAAAGCAGTGGTGATCCCAGGGTGCGCTCCGCGCAGATGAGAGCCATCAAGTCTCTGCTCCGGCAGAGACGGGCTTGGGCGATAGTCCCACGGGCAGGTGTAGATCCCACAGTGGCAGTGGGGTAGGCGGTTCTCTGCTCCAGCAGCTTGGTCAAAGCAATGAAGAACAATAATCCTTGCCCGGAGAGTGGCACTGCGGGCGGGGGTAAATCCCCCGTGGTGCTGCTGCTCCGGTGTAGATCCTCCGGTGCGGTAATGCGCGGTTGGACTTGACGTTACTATTATTAGCACGGGCAATAAGTGCTCTATGTCGACGCACAATTACTCACTCCACGTGGTCTTTGACTCGTAATGAAGGTTTACTAATGAATAGAGAACGATACGACAAACAGACGTATTTAGGATAACACGAGACTATATTGGGGCGATACGAGCCCTGCTGTACCACACGTTGCGTAGTGGGTAAGGCTTTACTCGGTAACTGAACCAGACTGAACTGAAGGCGAACTGAAAAGGAACTGCAAGGGGGGTTCTACATTTCTTGCGCCATATATATATGTACCGTGAACAAATAGTACCTATCTCATTTCTGTCGCCTCTCGGTCTCGTAGCCGTGGGCGAAAGCGGGCATGCCTGGGCAAGTCCCGGCGGTAGCCTTCAAGTCAGCTCGAGGGGGTAAGGCTTTACTCGGTACCTGGCGCCAGGGGATCGCTTCCAATAGGGGAATGAATATTATGGTCTGTCCTGCTAGACTAAAGGGATATTCCGTGCATATTGTACAAAGAATATACAGGGGATATCAAACGATACACAAATATTATACATGGGATCTCAGGCAATAAATATATATATTCGGTTTAATCTGACCCTTTGTAACAGCCGCCCCCTAATTAGTCCCACCTAATTAGCTAAGCAGGGACAGATTAACCGCACTGTCCACTACTCAATGTCGGTGAGGGGTCGGGCAGGTCACAAAGTCAGGGGTCATGGTCGTCATTAGGCAAGTCGGGGAGCCTTGGCGACTCGATCAGCCTCGCCACGGGTCGGTTGTAGATCCGCCCTTGGCCGAGCACTTCTGCCACTCTGACCTTTCCGTCGGCACCAGTGGTCACTTTGCTTACGCGGTCGGCCGGCCACGCAGCTCGGGGTGGTGACTGGTCTATGGTCATGACGACTGGACGGGATGAAGGGGGGCTTAGGAGGAAGCGGGCCTGAGACTGCTTTGATCTGGGCTTGGCTGTGCTTTCTCCTCCTCCGTCTGTTTCTCTTGTTCGCTCTGTACCCCGTGCGAGGAGGGGCCGGTCCCGGCCGCCCCGTCAAGGAGTCGCTTGGGGTGCTGGGTTCGAGGTCAGCTACGTCTGAAGCGCAGCTGAGGGGGGTGGAGTTCCGAACTCCCTCTGGTACCCACGGTTCTCTCACGGGCCTCTCGCTTAATGTCAATAGCCTCTGCTGTATGGGGGAGAGGCCGGTGTCTTCTTCTGTTGCTCTGGAGTGGAAGCAGCTAGTGGCTGCGGTTCGGTTGAGAGATTTAGCGAGGGGGCCTTGTAATGTCCATCCTAGGCGGGTCTCGACTGCTGCAGGACAGCCTCGGGGGCCTGTATGGACCCGGTCAATCGGGACTATGAGTTCTGCATGGTCGGAGCCTATCAACAGGGTCGGGGTCGCGCCGTCTATGAGCGGGATAGGTAGTTGGCGCAGGTGCACGTATTTGTCCATCAGCTTGGTGACAGGGTAGGTGTACTGCGAGAGTCCTATTTCTTGGCTGGTGAAAGCATTTGTGATCTTGTACCGTCGCTCTGGCTGCCCGCTTGCTGCGATAGTGAAGGAGACATTCTCGCCCTTTATCGTCTTTAAATCTCTTCTTATTGTCCGAATCGTCATTTGGTTCTCGCTCCCCCGCAGTCCCAGCTGGGCCGCAGCGGACGCGAGCAGAAGGGTCTTCTCTGACCCGTCATCAAGGACGGCGTAAGTGTCCATGACTTTGTCCCCGTGGCTCAGGAGCACTCTGACCACTTTGAGGAGCACACGGGGGGTCCCGCTGTGCTGGGGGTCTATGTGGAGCACTCCTGTCTCGGGTGGTGACGTAGACTCTATATGGTACGAGTCGCACCTTGTCCGCCAGTGTCTGCCGTAGCAGTCGGGACAGAAGGGAGCGGTCTGGTGGAACTTCGGTTCTGGTGCCACCGCCTCGGCGTGGTACATGACCGCGACGGGCCCACTCTGTTGTCCTGGGTGACGCTTGTTGATGTCGTGCAGGACCTCCAGGTGGGTGCCACCGCACCTGCTGCACTTTTTCTTCAGGTGGCACTCAGCTGCTAGGTGGCTGCGCGCGCAGCGGAAGCAGCGGCGGTGGTCCTTGACCCACTGGCTCACATCATCCGTGGTCAGCTTCTTGAAATCTTCGCACTGATGGAGCCGATGTTCTCCCGCACAGTACTGGCACTCAATCTTCCACTGGTCCTCTTTCGTCGAGGGGGTGTTGTGGTTGGAGTGCTGCGGTACTGACTCTGATTGGTGCATGACAGTCACCGATCTTCTTCCATCATTTATTCTCCTGGGTCCCTCTCTGGAGCTTGGCGTGCTCCGCCCGAATGTATCTAGTCGTAAGCTGCTGACTTCTCTCGCCAGGAAGTCGGCCAGATCAAGGAGGGATGGCTCGGGGCCGTCGGGGTCGCGGTAGTCCCTCTGCCGCCGAAAGCGCTCCTGTCTTGCGGGTGGCAGCTTCTCCAAAATCCTCTCAACGTTAGAGTTGGCGTATATCTCATGCCTGCCCTTCTCCCGTTGCGCTCCCAGCATCCCCACCAGGGACTGCACTTTGATTGACAGGTCGTCTAGGGAGCGATTGTCTGTGGCTGGGGGTAGGCGGTCAATATGCCTTATCTCTTCTATTACGTAATCCCATATACGTCCATATCTCTGGTCCAGCGCTGCAAGGGCCGCTGTGTATGGGGTCGAAGAGGAGGCATAGGCCAGCGCTATATTGTGTGCTCGCGGTACTTTCAGGTGCTTCAGTAATATTGCATACTTGTGGCGTTCACCAGCAACATCCACCATCATTGTCTCTAAGCACATCCGGAGCTCCGTGTACTGTGCTCGATTCTCATGGATGAAGTCTGGAATCGTCGGCGTGCCAATGTATGATGTCATGGATGACTGGCACATCGGTGAGCGTTGGGGGAGAGGCCTCCTAGGCGAGTCTCCTCTTGCGTGTCGTCTTGGGCTGGTACTTGGTGGGTACCGAAGGTCGGGTACCCAGGTGCTGTTCCTCGGGGCTGACGGTGCGTCAAACTCACCCGCGAGTTGAGTCGGGGGTTTGTAGCGCAGGGCCTCGGGGCTGACTTCTGGGCTGTACTGGACCTCCTGGTCCTGAGTACGTGGCTGCTGGTCGGGGCTGTACTGGGCCTCCTGGGCCAGAGCACGTTGCTGTTGGTCGGCTTGACACTCCTCTTCCTCCTCATCTCCCTCTGCTAGGACCTGGAGTCGTCTGTTCAGTCTCTCGGCGTGGTCCGGTTCCGTTACCCGGTTGCTGGGTCTCATATGGACCGGCTGGGGAGGGGGTTCGGAGACGTGGACAGGATCCTCCTGTAGGCGGGGTGAAGGGGGGCTTCGTCGGGTAGGGGAATGTGTCCTAGACCCGTGTCTGGACGATCTCTGGGAGCTCCGTGCGGAGTGAGGGGGTGTCGCCATGGCAACCAGTTTGTCCATCAGCTCCGCCTGCATCCGGTCGCGCTCTGCCTCGCGCCGGGCATGGGCCGCGTCGCGCGCTGCTTCGCGCTGGGCATTGGCGGCGTCGCGCTGCGCATTGGCGACGTCGCGCTGGGCATTGGCGCTGGCATGGGCGGCGTGGAGCTGTGCATTTGCGACGTCGGCGCGGCTTCGCTCGATGTTCTCTTCTGTCTGGAGGCGTCTGGTCTCCAGTCTTATTCGGTCGTCCTCGCTCCTTTGTTGCGCCTGGAAGCGCTCTCGCTCACCTGCGTAATGTTCACGCTCGCACGTCTGTTGCGCTTGAAGTCGATCGCGTTCGGTGGAGGCTGCCAGGGTGGCGATGAGTGCTTGCGCCAGCATCTTGTCCGCCTCGCTGGGGGAAGACGCCGTTCGGGGCGATCGGCTCCCGGCAGTACTGGTTGGAGATCCATTCTCCTGTTGCGTACCGAGGAGATCCGTCTCCTGGGTGCGCGTCTCTTTAGGGTTGTCTTCCTCCCGGGGCTGATCGGGGGCTATTTCTTCGGTATTGTCTGGGGGTAAAGTCGTGTCAGTTCCCTCCTGGTCCCCACCGTGAGCTTGGTCAGTTACATTAGCACCCACTAGGGCCTCTGTGGTCGGGGTAACCTGGTTGTTAGGGTCAGACATAATTTTACTTTCTACTTTTTCCGCGTTTAACTTCCCTTTAAAGCTAGGTATTGGACTGACAGAGTATGCCTCTAGGTAGGGAGGTGGCTGTCGTCTGCGCTGCGGGCGATCTAGCTTAGAAGAACCGTTTGTGGAGTGTTCGTCATCGGCCATGCCAATATTAATATTATATTAATATTACGCTAATTATTATCTCGGCTATCGAAGGACCAATTGTAACTGAGGGGTACAATTCCCTGACTGTATTAATCAAGTACTGATATCATTAATCACTACCGTCTATGTACTTCTGGCCAATACTGTACATGAGTATTATTAGATCAGAACACTCCAACAATAACGCGGTTTTCCACACAGAATACTAGTTTACAATATTTATTACACAAAGGGGTATGATTACATTACTTAGTTGCGCTTATAAGGCAAATAGAATGTGCATAGGCGAGTCAATAGTGAATATTAAGTAATTATCTAGGGATCTTCTGGGAAAAGGGGTACTACCGGTTGTAAGCCAGCAGAGGGAGGCAAAGCTCTATGCAAGTCCAGGGTTCAAGGGGGCGATGTCACCCCTGTGGCAGCGGGGAAAGCAGTGGTGATCCCAGGGTGCGCTCCGCGCAGATGAGAGCCGTCAAGTCTCTGCTCCGGCAGAGACGGGCTTGGGCGATAGTCCCACGGGCAGGTGTAGATCCCACAGTGGCAGTGGGGTAGGCGGTTCTCTGCTCCAGCAGCTTGGTCAAAGCAATGAAGAACAATAATCCTTGCCCGGAGAGTGGCACTGCGGGCGGGGGTAAATCCCCTGTGGTGCTGCTGCTCCGGTGTAGATCCTCCGGTGCGGTAATGCACGGTTGGACTTGGCGTTACTATTATTAGCACGGGCAATAAGTGCTCTATGTCGACGCACAATTACTCACTCCACGTGGTCTTTGACTCGTAATGACGGTTTACTAATGAATAGAGAACGATACGACAAACAGACGTATTTAGGATAACACGAGACTATATTGGGGCGATACGAGCCCTGCTGTACCACACGTTGCGTAGTGGGTAAGGCTTTACTCGGTAACTGAACCAGACTGAACTGAAGGCGAACTGAAAAGGAACTGCAAGGGGGGTTCTACATTTCTTGCGCCATATATATATGTACCGTGAACAAATAGTACCTATCTCATTTCTGTCGCCTCTCGGTCTCGTAGCCATGGGCGAAAGCGGGCATGCCTGGGCAGGTCCCGGCGGTAGCCTTCAAGTCAGCTCGAGGGGGTAAGGCTTTACTCGGTACCTGGCGCCAGGGGATCGCTTCCAATAGGGGAATGAATATTATGGTCTGTCCTGCTAGACTAAAGGGATATTCCGTGCATATTGTACAAAGAATATACAGGGGATATCAAACGATACACAAATATTATACATGGGATCTCAGGCAATAAATATATATATTCGGTTTAATCTGACCCTTTGTAACAATAATTTTCTTTTAAAGGGGAACTATCTTATAAATGGCCTTTTTCAGTGTTTAGCATTGTTTCATAGGTATGTGGACTTATATTAATATGATCTATGTCTCTAATTCTCATATTGGCGCATTCTTCCAATTCTCCTCTCACAATATTCACCCTCACTGAACTAAGTCATCTGAAAATGTGCTGATCTGTGATGTCAGAGATGTCTCAGCTGCATAATAATGTGCACGGTTGGCCCCTTGCAGCACCACCGTGGCCTCCCAGCCTCAAAACGGCTTAAGATCTTGATGTAGAAAAATGCTGTTTTTGAGTAGTTGATTAGAAATACAAAACAATGAATTCAAAAAAAAAATTACAGAGGTGTTCCATAGACTCGCAGGAATTGTGTAAAAAGTGCCCAAATAGTGAAAGAAATAGTAAAATAGTTCCCCTTTAAAGCAAATTTGCACATTATTTAATTGTTTGTTATTGTTATTATTATTGATTGTTAGCTAAGTTGTTTGTTTTAATTCTTTAGTGTGCACTTTACATTTCTTCTTAATTTTCTTTGAAAGCAAATTTGCACATTCTTTTATTGTTTGTTATTGTTATTATTATTATTATTATTGTGTGTTAGCTACGTTGTTTATTTGTTTTAATTCTTTAGTGTGCACTTTACATTTATTCTTAGCTCTTGTTCTTGCTTGTAAAAAATAAAGGTGCAGGGGGGGGGGGGGGGGGGGGGGGGTGGCGCAGTGGTGAACCTCGCCTAGGGCGCCAAATGTGCTAGGTCCGACCCTGGCGTTACCCAGGCGGAGGTAAACACAACCAATATGAACCCGACAGTGGCGAAATGTGCCATGTGCAAAACAGCTTCAAAGGTTCGGCATTGCACCATGCTAAACAGGTAGCGATCTCAAGATGAGATCCGATTCAAATGTATTGTCATTATACAGCACAAGTACAATTCACCATCCAACCAGACTGGATAAAGAAATGCATACATGAATGAAATAAAAAAAATATGTGTAACTGAGAGATTTGAACCTGGGACCACAGGCAGCCGCACTAACTAGTTGAGCTAAAGGGTCCGACGTTGACCGCAACTGACTAATCCATAATTTACACTTGTCAAGAGCCATTTGCGCAGTCTTCAGTATTGGCATTAATGAATCAGATGTCATCATGCTAATATGTCATGTTCTACAGTAGGACTTACTACCAATAAAACAAGTCATTAGAATAATAGAAGCCTACTTTGCTGGAACAATTCATTTAGCACATAATACAGTACGTGTGTGTGTGTGTGTGTGCTTGCGCGCTGAGGCTCACTAAGCCTTTCTCCACGCAAATGTATTTCTGAAGCATTTATTTATCCACTCTGGTTGGATGGTGTATTGTACTTGTGCTGTATAATGTTATGATTGCGCTTAAATGGCATGATGAAATGGAACCCAGATGCAGATTTAAACACAGGGGGAGCTTGGAGAGAGCAGGCAGGAGACGGCGGTGTGATAAACAAAAGGCTTTACTTGCATGAAGTGGAAATGCAAGATACAGGGAAGCTTCACAAATGACAGGGTGACAGTAAAACAAAACACGAACGGAAACAAGAGTAACAGGAAATAATGACCCAGCAATGGATGCTGGGCTGACAACACTTAAATACAACACTAATTAGAGACAAGAGGGTGATTGTTAAGTGGACACAGCTGTGGGAACAGAACTAACACAAGACTGAAACACAGGGGAATAAACTAGAAACAAATGTATAATACTGAGACACACTAGACTAGAACACATTACAAAACACAGACAGTAGGGACACAAGACTAACACAGTGGAAACAATACAAACAACAAAGACAACAAATGTACAAAACACAGATTGGTGCAAATAATATAACATAGCTGAATGGCCTGAGCACAGAGCTGCAACATCTGGATCAGGCCACCAGATGGCAATGGTGTATTGTTTCTAAAAGGAGGTTGTGACAGTCCAATGCCTGGTCCAGCCGAACTGGGGGGAAAGTTACCATCTGGTCCAGCAGAACCAGGGGGGGGGGGACGTTACAGTATAATAGCAATAGATTGGAATCTAATCTCATTTTAGATAGATCAGTCGCAAATCGCTTCCTGTTGTATGATCGATTGATTGAGTGCAATGTCGACCCTCTGCTTTTCGCTGTTTTCGCTTGTCCTGACAGCTTAGAATATGACACACCCACTGATGATATCACGGTTCGCAAGGAAAACACAACTATTTTTCGGCTCCAGCTGAGCACAGATTTTTCACATTCCGACGCAATTATTCCCGGTGTGAACGCACCGGCCGGTTCGAGGTTACGCTTGGGAACCGGCACCGGCACGGCTATCATTCACCCATTCACACACACACACACACACACACACACACACACACACACACACACACACACACACACACACACACACACACACACACACACACACACACACACACACACACACACACACACACACACACACACACACACACACACACACACACACACACACACACACACACACACACACACACACACACACACTGCTACCACAACCACCACCAGGCTCTCATATGTTCCACAGACACTGTTTAAAAGTAGATGTATCCGGATCCGGACCGAACCACAACTGTCTCTGGACTCTGAGCAAATTATACTTTTCATTATGTATTATCTGTATTATCTGCGAGACGTCGCGACAGCGCGATGAGTAAAAATTCTCGCTATCTCCTCTGCAATCAGCGCTCTGCATGTCCGACTGCTCCACTGTCTGTCTGTGTCTGTCGGTCCAATCACGTCCAGCGTCCCATCAGCGTGCCCACCCCCCACCCACGAATCAGACGCACGGAAGAATGCGTGTCGTCTCTTTCAATGGGTCCGAGTCAGAGCGAGAGTTGACAGCACATCTACAGGTTGTTTAATCTGCAGGTACTGTAGCTAGTAGCCTAGTTTTGCCAGCAGGCAGCTAGCAGAAGAATATGGCATGTTCAAAGATGGCCAGTAAAAGAAAAGTCGACAGTGAAAATCGGCGAGTCAAAGGTGAATGACTGGACAATATGCGTTCATCCTCCCTCCAACCAGCACCAAACCATAATGTGCCTAATATGCCAAGAAACGGTAGCTCTTGTGAAGAAATGCCACTACGAAGCAAAAAACTGTTCCTTTTATGCAACCTTTCCTCAATATTCAGCGCTATGAATCACAAAAATAAATGGAATGAAATCGTCACATCAAGCTGCAAGCAGAATTATTGTTAAATCTATGTGAAAAAGCAACCGAGTCCTCACTCAGAGTGGCATGGGTGTTGGCTAAACACAAAAAGCCATTCTCTGATAATAAAATAATATATGACTGAAGTGATGGAGACCATGTTTGAAGGCAAACAAAAGCAACCCCCCCCCCCCTCAGATAGCCCAGCAACCAGAATAACTGAAATACTGGCTGGTGATTTGATTGAACAGCTTTGTGATGGAATAGAAAATGCACAGTGCATTTCCTTAGCTGTGGATGAGTCCACAACACCACTGCTCAGTTGCTGGTGTTTGTGAGGTTTTATGATGATGCAAAGGGGGAATTTGTTGAAGATGTATTGGGCCTGACAAACCTCAGTGGACACACAGGAAGACATACAAATCTTGTTGCAATTGTTTAAAAGTTTGACTGACCTTAATAAACTGACCTTTGTCTTATTGAACATTTTCTTTGTGGACCTTTTAAGATTTGTATTTGAGTTCCCCTGGTGTACACCCAAACTCTCCCTCCCTCTCACACACATGCATGCACGCACCCACAAAGAATTTGGTAAAGAATTGGTAAAGAATTTGCACCACAACCCATACCTCATTACACCTTACTGTAAATTGTACCTAAATTGTACCTTGTCCCATTTCTGCTTTGCACACTGTGTTCAGGCCACCAGGCTGTGTTCAGGTCACCAGACTGCTCTGTGTTCAGGCCACCAGACTGCACTGTGTTCAGGCCACCAGACTGCACTGTGTTCAGGCCACCAGACTGCACTGTGTTTAGGCCACCAGACTGCACTGTGTTCAGGCCACCAGACTGCTCTGTGTTCAGGCCACCAGACTGCTCTGTGTTCAGGCCACCAGACTGCTCTGTGTTCAGGCCACCAGACTGCTCTGTGTTCAGGCCACCAGACTGCTCTGTGTTCAGGCCACCAGACTGCTCTGTGTTCAGGCCACCAGACTGCTCTGTGTTCAGGCCACCAGACTGCTCTGTGTTCAGGCCACCAGACTGCTCTGTGTTCAGGCCACCAGACTGCTCTGTGTTCAGGCCACCAGACTGCACTGTGTTCAGGCCACCAGGCTGCTCTGTGTTCAAATAATAATAATGGATTGGATTTATATAGCGCTCTTCTCTGACTGACTGTTGCTCTGACTCAGAGCGCTTCACAGAGTCCATTATTCGTTCATACACAGTCATACCGGTGGTGGTAAGCTACAATTGCAGCCAGAGCTGCCCTGAGGCCACCAGACTGTGTTCAGGCCACCAGACTGCTCTGTGTTCAGGCCACCAGACTGCTCTGTGTTCAGGCCACCAGGCTGCTCTGTGTTCAGGCCACCAGACTGTGTTCAGGCCACCAGACTGCTCTGTGTTCAGGCCACCAGACTGTGTTCAGGCCACCAGGCTGCACTGTGTTCAGGCCACCAGGCTGCTCTGTGTTCAGGCCACCAGACTGTGTTCAGGCCACCAGACTGCTCTGTGTTCAGGCCACCAGACTGTGTTCAGGCCACCAGACTGCTCTGTGTTCAGGCCACCAGACTGTGTTCAGGCCACCAGGCTGCACTGTGTTCAGGCCACCAGACTGCTCTGTGTTCAGGCCACCAGACTTCTCTGTGTTCAGGCCACCAGACTGCTCTGTGTTCAGGCCACCAGACTGCTCTGTGTTCAGGCCACCAGACTGCTCTGTGTTCAGGCCACCAGACTGCTCTGTGTTCAGGCCACCAGACTGCTCTGTGTTCAGGCCATCAGACTGCTCTGTGTTCAGGCCACCAGACTGCTCTGTGTTCAGGCCACCAGACTGCTCTGTGTTCAGGCCACCAGACTGCTCTGTGTTCAGGCCACCAGGCTGTGTTGTGTTCAGGTCACCAGGCTGCTCTGTGTTCAGGCCACCAGACTGCTCTGTGTTCAGGCCACCAGACTGCTCTGTGTTCAGGCCACCAGACTGCTCTGTGTTCAGGCCACCAGACTGCTCTGTGTTCAGGCCACCAGACTGCTCTGTGTTCAGGCCACCAGACTGCTCTGTGTTCAGGCCACCAGGCTGTGTTGTGTTCAGGTCACCAGGCTTCTCTGTGTTCAGGCCACCAGACTGCTCTGTGTTCAGGCCACCAGGCTGCTCTGTGTTCAGGCCACCAGGCTGTATTGTGTTCAGGTCACCAGGCTGCTCTGTGTTCAGGCCACCAGGCTGTGTTGTGTTCAGGTCACCAGCAGTCTGAAATGTAGGGAGTTTTCTCACCCCCATTACCTTATTTTCACACTTTTCCAAATAAAGATCTGTTTACACGTTCTCTGGCGTGTTGCCGTGTTGAGAATCTGAAAACCTAATCCAGGTTGATTTCCTTCACTTGTATTGCATTTAGCATTTATTTTGATTGAGCTCAGCTTAGCTTGGGTACCAGTGGCGTCGTTAGCCCTGGGCTTCCGGGGCTTTAGCCCCGGATGTTTTTCTCCTAGCCCCGGATCTAAAAAAAAAAAAAAAAATAAAAAAATGTTTACATTTTTTTTTTTTTTTTTTTTTTTTACTTTTTTTTTTTTTTTTTGTCAGCATCCCCATTGTCTGTGCTGAATGTTTGTTAGTGTTTGGTATTTTTTGTTGGTTTTTAGTACTTTTAAAAAATGTTAGTAAGTAGTTTTCATTTGATCCTATAATTCTTTCATTCACCGATTTGTGGACTTTTTTTTTAGTGTCCTGAAAGGCGCCTTATAAATCAAATGCATTATTATTATTATTATCATTCAGGAGGGAAAAGACACTTTGGATAGTAGGGACTGCATCTCTGCCTGTCCTGACCAGGAAACACTTTGCAACTGTGATCTCCTCTGGCAATAGTTGGATATTGTAATGTGTGGCGAGGGGTTGCAGCAATTCCACTGAGAGAAACTGGTCTGAGGATGGATAACATGCCTGTATGCCTCTCATAAGTTGTTATCCAACTCATGAGAACCTGCTCTCAAGCTCTTGCAGCATTCTGTCGACGACTGGATAGAACAGTCTCTGTCTCAGCTGATCTCCTGAGCTGAGGTCTGAGCTTGTGCCACAAGATGACTCAACTACATACTCGTCCATCCTTTTCTGCTTCCTCCTTTGGCTGGTAGTATGTTCCTCGATCCAAAGGCCATTACATATGGCCTTTGTCCTGTCATACATGTCCACTGCCATCTCTGAGGTGCGATAACCTTTGAGTGTGTCCTGCACTGTGCTTTTAAATAGTACAGATATTGAAGATGTGCACTTTAACGCAGCAGCACCTGGACCCATCCATACCCATGTCCAGTGTCCTATAATAAGCTTTAATCGAACCTCGGATAGTCCGGTTGGTTTGGGGTGGTGTGAAAGCTCATTCACTCTTGCAAGTGAACCCTGCTGCGGTTCATTTGAGATGTGAATGCAAAGTGGACCAAAGGCAGGAAAAGACCCACAAATCGAATATTTTTTTTATGAGAAGACTGAAACATATGTATATAATGAAACACACAATAGTTTTTTTTCGATTGCCTAAGCATGATTTTGAAAACGGGGCCCGGTGTTTCAAAACACACAATTAGCACAACCACACACACAATTATCAGAACACCTCAGATCCTTTGCTAAATTAAACACTTGTCAAAACCATACACTAATTTTGTTACCATATGAAACACACGTTACATAATGACTTAATTCTGTTTGAACCAGTTACACACACTGCTGTGCTTAACCTAAAACACATTTAGCAATTCTACTTCTCAGTGATTAGAGTACTGTAAGTGAAGTACGCAGAGAATGTGCAAATATACAATAAATTCACCAAACACTACACAAGACCAATGCTGTAGACTGATGAAAATATAATTTATTTATCTACATATACCCAAATCAATGATGCAGACTGATGAAAAAAATAACATTTTCTCTCCATATACCCAAATCAATGATGCAGACTGATGAAAATATAAATGTTCTCTCCATATAACCAAATCAGTCAACATTTCAACATGAAGAATCACAACAATACATGTCCCAGTTTTCATGCTAATATGTGCATAACACTGTAAGCTCAGCAAATATCAGACAAACATAAAATACTGTATCCAGTACAGGTTAAAATTACAGTAACACAATTTTTTTTTGAATTTTTTTTAACAGAAAATACTAGACATTATCTCTTTGCCTAGCTGGATCTGGCAAGATAATTTTTTGTTGTGATTCTCCATGTTGACATGTTGACTGATTTGGGAAAATGGGAGAACATTTATATTTTCATCAGTCTGCATCATTGGTTGTCTTGTGTAGTGTTTGGTGAATGTATTGTGTATTTTCACGTTCTCTGTGTACAGTACTTCACTCTCCTTCCATTTTGGTTGAAGACAGGTGAACTCACCTGCTGCATTTTTATAGTGCTTAAACCTGATTGTGTATCTACAATTAAGCAATGGTGTGTTTGTGCATCTGATGGCTGTGTTTAACCAATTGGCTCATATGTGTGGTAATTTGACATTCTGTGTCTAATGTAATGCAAGTGTGTTTAGTGTTTTGCAAATCACTGTGTGTATTGTTTTGCAAAAAGTGAGGCTGACATTGTAGGGGTGCAAATCTGGGCCTATATTTTGCTCCTTGAGTGTAAGGTTTTAATAATTGTGTAATACTTTTGATTTGAGTGTTTATGCAATTGAAGAAAACTGTAAAGACTAGAGATGAACTGTTTATTTATTTTGTACATAGGCTGTGCATATGTTTGTTTGTTTGTTTGTTATATGTGTATGATTCTTAACTGTGTTTTTATTTTGTTATTGGTGTATATGTGTATGTATGTACAATATATATATATATATATATATATATATATATATATATATATATATATGTATATATGTGTATATATGTATATTTGTACTCCTGTTGGGGCTTCTTGGACCAGATCAATGTTTTATCTGGCTAAATAAATAAATAAGAAACTGATGATTTGGTCCTGTTAACTTTGAATTTTCTATGGGGACTGCCCAGATCCCTCTCATGGACCTGGACCTCACTTTGAGAACCTCTAATGATTATAGTTATTCAGTATTCATCTCTAATTACTCTAAAATTGCGTATTTCTGTGCTTAAAAAAAAAAAAGGTGGGAGGGGGTGACCCCCCCCCCCCCTCCACCCCCCTGGGCTGAAGCCCCCAATGTTTTCTAACCCTAAAAACGCCCCTGTTGGGTACGATATGCTCTTTTCACAGCAGACGTACATTTTTACCTGTCATAGCCGGGTAAACAAAGGTGCAACCATAGATGGAATAGAATAATTCATAGATCCTATCTATGGTTACACCGGAGTTCAGTCGTTTATAAAAAATATTCAAAATGTCAGGCCAAGATTGCTAACGTTTTTAATTAAAGTAAGGCAAATTCCTTAGTAATATAGTGTTTTAAACTCCTGTATGTTTATGTTGGAGTCAAATGGGTTTTCTACCAGAATGAACCCAACCAATGTAAACATACTCACGCTGTTCAGTGCTAGTCTGATTTGTTTTTGTTTTGTTTATTTATTTTTTACCCAGGGACAGTGCACATTAACCCATTCTCTGCCACGCTTATATCCATCAATGTTTGATCTCTGCCACCACTTTAAGTCTATGGAGATGTTCACCTTCTTTGCAGGGCTATAACTTTTTAAATTGTATTGCTAAATTGACATTACTATGGCCCATTCAACATCGATTATCTATCGTTCAGGATGTAGGAACGTTTTACTTTTTCATTCACACATTCATACGAAAATACCGTCTAGAGTATAAATATGTTTTTATCGTTTTCTGCAGTATTTCCCAGAACGTGAGATATAGGCACAAATGCATATTAGATCATCGAATGCAGTTTGATACCGATCGACGCTATATTAAAAATGTCAACTGTACATGGTCCTAAACGTTATGACTGATCATGCACGGGTAAACGGAGGGGGGGGGGGGTCGTTTATAATTCCGTGCTAGTCGTTAAATGCTTCATGTAGTATGGGTGATATATAGATCAGAGCAGTTTGTATGGTTAATAATAAAGAAAAACGCTGAAACTCATGGCAGCTTCCTCGTAGCGTTGGGCGATGAGAGTGGAGCAAACAGATCCCAGTTATGTGATGTGGATCAAGGCGATCCAGTTCCGGTTTGTATAATACTAATATACGCCCAAATCATGTGGATTATTGAGTTATGGCAACGATCCATATCCACGGTGTGTGTCTTGAGTCCCGGGACGATAAACGAGTGGCCGGACTGAATTAGGGGACGGACCGAGCTGCAACGGGCATTTCCGGTTTGGCAACTCGCCGATCAGCCACCAGGTGGCACTATTGAAGCGTTGCAGAGTTGTGCTGAGTCCTACAGCATCTGCCAAGACTCCGTGAGTGAAATATGAATACCATGACGAAAATATGAAATATGATCAGAATAACGTTGTACGCCATGATCTGGCAGAATTCGCATTAACTTGAAACCCGTTCTAAGCCGTTTTTGGCGGAGAAAGGGTTAATGCACATCAGTTTCCAGATCAATGTAAATGTGCCATATTTGAGCTAGTTTCCATCTGCAGTCCCTGCCTACCATGCATGTCTTTATGGTGTGGGAGGAAACCAGAGTACCTGGAGGAAACCCTCGCGAACACAGGGAGAACATGCAAACTCCACACAGAATGGCCCCCTGCTAGGGTTCGAACCCAGGACCTTCTTGCAGTGCTAACCACTGTGCCACCGTGCCACCCGTATCTTCCTTATTACCCATATGTTATCTGACCAGTCCAGAGCACAGACAATACTTGAGTTACTTGGTCCATGGGCCATGGCCGTAGCCAGCTATGGACCTCGGTAACTATTTGTAACTATAAAGAATATCTATATATATTTATTAAAAAAGAAAAAAAATTGTTTATGTTTGGTCAACGACCGGCCCACTACTAGGCTGGGACAGCGGCCCATTGGTACTGACTGACACTGGGCTGGCCCAATCACATCTCTTACTAAGCACCCCCCCCGCCAGTCGTGCAGGTACATGACTGAGAGGGGGTCTGGTACATGACTGAGAGGGGGGCTGGTACATGACTGAGATAGGGCTGTGGTACATGACTGAGTGGGGGCTGTGGTACATGACTGAGTGGGAGCTGTGGTACATGACTGAGAGGGGGCTGTGGTACATGACTGAGAGGGGGCTGTGGTACATGACTGAGAGGGGGCTGTGGTACATGACTCAGAAGCAGTGATGCCGGTAACGCGTTACTAAGTAACGCGTTATTGTAATCTGATTACTTTCCCCCGAAAATAGTAATCTAACGCGTTAATCTTTAAAAGCCAGTAATCTGATTGCAGTTACTTGTCCAAGTGGCTGTGCATTACTATTTCGTTACTATCTCATCATACATTCATAATGCAGGCGGAATGCAGTATTTTATTTCGTTTTCGACAGTCAAAAATACATTTTTGAGCTGTTTTTCTTATTTGGGAGTGACGTGGTGTGGCAGTGAAAGGGTTACACAAGAATGTGTCCCCGCGGCGTGACTGGACTCTCTGTCTGTGAGTGACTCTGCTTTGGCCCAATCACATTCCCCATCCACAGTCTGCGAATCAGAGGCAGAGTAGGGCGGGTCTTCACAGCACGTCATGTGACATATGCGCCAATCGTGTGACAGCAGGGCTCCGTTGCATTCGTCTGAGAATTCCACCCCAAAACGCTTGTCTAAACGAAGTGAAACCGCAAGAAGACTAGAGAGACATTTATAAAAACAATTTAATAGTTACAGTTGATATAATTGAATAGTTCAGCCTGCATTTGTTAGATGTGAATGGATACACTGGTTTTGTAAAACCACTGGCTGGCTGCTCTAATGCTCTCCCACAGTTCTCCAAGTGGGAGAACACGAGTGACAGAGAGAGGGGAGAGAGACACACACACACACACACACACACACACACACACACACACACGCGCACACACACACACACACACACATACACACAGAGAGGGAGAGAAGGGATTATATTATAATAATAATAATAATTATTATTATTATTATTATTATTATTATTATTATTATTATTATTATTATTATTATTATTATTATTATTATTATTATTATTATTATTATTATTATTATTATTATTATTATTATTATTATTATTATTATTATTATTATTATTATTATTATTATTATTATTATTATTATTATTATTATTATTATTATTATTATTATTATTATTATTATTATTATTATTATTATTATTATTATTATTATTATTATTATTATTATTATTATTATATTAGAGATGTAGGCTGTCTGGGTGGGGTTGGAGAGAAAGAGGCATGGGGAGGGGGTGAGAGAGAGAGAGAGAGAGAGAGAGAGAGAGGTGAGAGAGGGGGTGAGAGAGAGAGAGAGAGAGAGAGAGAGAGAGAGAGAGAGAGAGAGAGAGAGAGAGAGAGAGAGAGAGAGAGAGAGAGAGAGAGAAAGAAAAGCTCTTATTTGCCAGATTTACAGTTAATTTACATGTTAAAGAGAGACTGATTGTATGTTTATAGAGAGACATTTATAAAAACAATTTAATAGTTACAGTTGATATAATTGAATAGTTCAGCCTGCATTTGTTAGATGTGAATGGATACACTGGTTTTGTAAAACCACTGGCTGGCTGCTCTAATGCTGTGAGCATCATAGACTGTTGCTTTACCATACTTGATGGTACAGAAGCTGAAGCACTAGTTTAACAATTTACGTTATGTGCAGAGAAACAAGTTAAAAACAATTTATGCACTTTCAATAAAGCGTTTAAAAAAACTGTTGGGGGAACGACGACGACTTCGTAACCTAGTTACTTTCAAAGTAACTAAGTTACTCTGATAATCAAGTAATCAGTAAAGTAACTTGGATTACTTTTTAAAGGAGTAATCAGTAATCAGTAATCGGATTACTTTTACAAGTAATCTGTGGCATCACTGCTCAGAAGGGGCTGGTACATGAGTCATGACTGAGAGGGGGCTGGTATACAGGACTGAGAGGGGGCTGGTATACATGACTGAGAGGAGGCTGGTGCATGACTGAGAGGGGGCTGGCTGGTACATGACTGAGAGGGGGCTGGTACATGACTGAGAGGGGGGCTGGAATACATTACTGAGAGGGGGGCTGGTACATGACTGAGATGGGGCTGTGGTACATGACTGAGATGGGGCTGTGGTACATGACTGAGATGGGGCTATGGTACATGACTGAGAGGGGGCTGTGGTACATGACAGAGAGGGGGCTGGTACATAACTGAGAGGGGGCTGGTATACAGGACTGAGAGGGGGCTGGTATACATGACTGAGAGGAGGCTGGTACATGACTGAGAGGGGGCTGGTAAATGACTGAGAGGAGGTACATGACTCAGATGGGGCTGTGGTACATGACTGAGAGGGGGCTGTGGTACATGACTGAGAGGGGGCTGGCTGGTACATGACTGAGAGGGGGCTGTGGTACATGACTGAGAGGGGGCTGTGGTACATGACTGAGAGGGGGCTGGTAGATGACTGAGAGGGGGCTGGTATACATGACTGAGAGGGGGCTGGTACATGACTGAGAGGGGGCTGGTAGATGACTGAGAGGGGGCTGGTATACATGACTGAGAGGAGGCTGGTACATGATTGAGAGTGGGCTGGTACCATGTAGTGTGCATCATTGTAGGTCAAACCATTAAAAAGTGAATTTCCACGGCAGCCATTTTGGATTTTGGTCTCTCACAAATTTCCCCCGCCTTTTAAAAAAATACACCACGGCTAAATTAGTTTATTAACCCTCCTAGATGACAAATCCATTGAGAAACGAAGTGCCACAGATGACCCAACTACAAGGTCCATATCGTATCATAATAATATTATTTTTTCTTATCATTAGGATAAGGGTTCCCTTGATAAAGATGCATGAAAAGGCTGTATAATATACAACACCTGTAGCTCAACTGCAAAAACTGCTTTTTTGATTTGATTAGATTTATTTGGAAATTAAAAACACATCATAAAAACAAATTATCTTGACCAATTTGTATTCCTGAGGATATCACCTAAAAGCATTCATTAAAGCACTTATTTCCAAGGTGGTCCTCGATGGAAGACATAAAAACACAGCACATATAGCCTACTCAACTGCACATTTTTGCTCAACTGCAAAAATGTATACCTACTTATGTATTAGCCTACAGGGAAAAACACATTCACAACAGGCAGCAAAGTTTATTTTCAGCCAATTATGGTAATAAGGTAACTATTAGGATATGGTATGGATTACTTACTCTTAATAACTTATTACTATCTGTGGTAGCTCTAGTCTCCACCTACACAAATTATTTTCGAGCTGTCCATTGATCATGCACCTTCACGTGGTAGGCACATTAACTGTAGGTCAAACTCCCCAAACAAACACACCATTGATTTAATTGCCATATAAATCACATAATCTAACTATTACTCCTCTCTGAACATGAATATAAAACAAGAAGGTGATCTATTAACTGTGTAAACCTTATGCAATATTCATCATTGATATTTGAATACTTGAAATCTGTATGAACTGAGTAGTTAGTATCAAAAGAAATAAGATGGAACAGCTCCATGCATTCATTGAATAAACAACTATTTGCTCATTACCAGTATGGTATTGTTTAAATTGTACAGCTTTTTGCACATCTTTGTCAGGGAATTCCAACAATTCTGGACCTGAACGTACCAGTTAATTGTAATCATCTCTCTCTCCTTATGTCTAGTCAAGCCAGGTTGTGGAGGAGAGAGACAGGGATGAAGAGGCTATAGACTACTCTGTCCATCCTGAGCCTGCTATGATGCAGGTGTTTTTACATCACCACCCAAAACAAGATTCAGCCAAGAGCGAGTGAGTACACTGGTCCACTTGTCCATGGTACTTACTACCCAGCTTTGTAGTTGGTTGGGGGAATAGTACAGTAGGTACGCATATTTAAGGGGACCGCAAGGATGGTGTACTGGTGGGTGGTGTCCGACCGATTATAGTGGGCCGGTCTGGGCCAAACAAATAAATGGACCTCCCTAATTTCTAAACCCTGGCTACAGCCCTGGGGCCAGACCAGATATCGGTACCACTCAAGGTGACAAAACTTAAATATATATTTTTCTTGATATGTGTAAGTTACAGACATGCAGCAACCAAAAACTGCAGGATGATCCAGAGCCTGACTATAATCAGATCTTGACATAGGCCTATTCCCATTAATAACTATACTGTATACTGTGGGATTAAATGTATAATTCATTTTCAATGTTAATTTAGTTTATAATGTTATTCTGTTTAATAGGTTGTTTATAAAACTAAGTGGTTCCTTATCTCATTGTTGTGTCGTTTATGTCCTGTATATGTATGATAAAGACAGACCACTTTGTGACATTATCCTAGTGGCTGTTCTGTATAGTTTAATACGAGCCTAGTACTGCTCTTATAATTGAAGGCTCACAATCACCCCTATGTGCGACCAGGGACGTTTCGGAATAGGAAGAGGCCGGAGGAGACCCGCTGGTGCACGGCGAGAGGTCTTACTGCGCGCGCACACCGGACAGGCCGCCACAAAGGAACGCATATCCCCCTCCACTGTCGACCACCAGAACCTCCAGGGTTCTAGTGGCCCCAGGGTGGCCGGTGAGTGAAGAGGTATGTGCCCACTGCAGCAGGCGTGAGCGTGCAGCCTTGGGCACATACAACCGTCCCGGAGGACCCCCAACAGGATCAGGCTCCCGTGCCAGAGCCGATCTTACCACCTTATCTATGCCCCAGGACACGGGTGCCAAAAGCAAGGCCTGTGGAATAATGGGATGGGGGCTTTCCTCCCGACCCGGAGGATCAAATTGGCGCGACAACGCGTCAGGTTTAACGTTTTTGGAACCGGGTCGATAGTGTGGTAAAGCTTAGGTGGTGTTTCATATAAGGACTCAGACAGCGTGGCCATTTCAAGTAACGTCTTTATTAATCTAACACAACTGCGCCTGCGCCACTTCTTACAGCAACAGCTATGGATGCCCGTAAGGGACATCCACTACATCTCCCCTTCTCCCAGGAATAAACCTAACATCCTCAAGTATAAACATCCTCCAGTATATTCAGACATCTACTACAGACATCCATTACATCTCTCCTTCTCCCAGGAATAAACCTAACATCCTCAAGTATGTTGAAATACTGATGTAACATTACATAACATTTTACTGAACGTAGTCCTTGAGCCATTCTGGCGGCTTTATCTGCCGTCTCGGAACGTCTCTCACTTTAGTCTCTGTACTCTCTCTCTCTCTAGTCAGGGCGCTTGGCGCTATTTCCTTCTCCGTTGTTTGCTCCTCCTGTGGAGTCGGTGTCTCTTGTGGCTCAGGGAGAGCTTGCAGATGAGCCCTGTTCCTCCTCACCACCTCTTCTCCTGCCCGGACCACATAGGAGCGTGGCGTGTCAGCCTTCCTGAGCACCGTAGCTGGCCGTTTTGAGGTGGAGATCCACACCGATTGACCCGGTCTCAGTTCCGGCCTATGTGTGGCCCGGTGTCTCTCATTAAAGTTCTGCGTCTGTCTCAGTTTCAGTTGGTAGTCCTTTTCCTGAAAGGCCTTCGTTTTGGGCCATTGTGGTTTCAGGTGGGCAGGCGCCTGTGGCAGTGGGGAGCGGAGCTTCCTGCCCATCAGGAGCTCAGCAGGTGATGGTCCATGGTGCAATGGTGTGACTCTGTACGCTAACAGTGCCCTGTGTGGGTCTTCATTCTTAGTCGAACAGTGACTTAGCCGTCTTGACAGCTCTCTCTGCCTCTCCATTGCTCTGGGCAAAGTACGGGCTACTTGTCACATGAGCAAAGTCATAATCTGTGGCAAAGGCAGCAAACTCCGCTGACGCAAACTGTGGACCATTATCACTCCGCAGGACCTCTGGGACCCCGTGTCTGGAGTACATGGCCTTTAACGCCTCGATCACTCCTTTAGTTGTGGTAATGGGGGTTTTCTCTATTTCAATGTACCTTGAATAGTAGTATACTGCTAACAGGTAGGTGGTGCCCTTTAGGTAAAACATATCCACCCTACCTTTTGCCACGGCCGCTGAGGCAATGCCGATGGCATCATTGGCTCTGGATGCCGTGTCTGACTCTTCACACATGTTTCACACTGTGTTACTACCTTAGCGATCTGACTACTTAAGCCCATCCACCACTCTGACTGCTCTGCTCTCGCTCTGCACTTAGATATCCCCATGTGTCCCTCATGTAAACGTGCCAGCATTTCTGTTTGCAAAGTCTCTGGTACTACTATCCTCCGTCCTTTCATTAAAAGGCCTCCTGCACAGTATAGCTCACTCTGGTAGATCCAGTAGGGCTTTAGCTGCTGTGGCAGTTCCTCCTGTCTTGGCCACCCCTTTTTGCACTGCTGTATAAGCTGTCTGCAGACAGAGTCCTTTTGCTGTTCCTCAGCAATCTGTTGCAGCTTTGCCTTAGATGCTGGTAGGCCCTGCTGTACTGCCTCAACAAACACCTGTGCTTCTCCTTCCAGCTCTCTTTCCTCCTCTGTCAGTGTGCGCACGATTGGGGCCCTTGATAATGCATCTGCCGTTATCAACGCTTTCCCTGGGACATATACTATGTGGTATGTATATCTCAGTAGTCTAAGCCTAAAGCGCTGGATTCTTGGGGGTAAGGCATCTAGTGCCTTCGTACCTAACAGAGCCAACAGTGGCTTGAGGTCGGTCTCTATGGTAAATTGAAGGCCTATTATATACGAGCTGAGCCTTTCGCATGCCCATGTTACTGCCAGCGCCTCCTTCTCCACCTGGGCATATCTCTGCTCTGTGTCAGAGAGACTGCGTGAGATATAGGCTATCGGGCGCCACTCCTTGTTGTCCTGCATTTGGGTGAGGACTGCTCCGACTCCAAAAGATGATGCATCTGCAGACACTCTTGTCTTAGCATTTGGCCTGTACTGTGCTAGCACCCTATCTGAGGCCAGATCAGACTTCACCTTTTCAAAGGCTGTCTGCTGCACCTCTCCCCACACCCAGGCATTCTCTTTCACCAGTAAATCCCATAGTGGTTTGGTAGTGTCGGTGAAAAGAGGCACAAACTTTCCCATGTATGTGGCCATGCCCAGGAACCGTCTCACGTCTGCGACATTTTGTGGAGCGGGCATGTCTACGATTGCCCTCACTTTCTCTGGGTCTGGCGCTATGCCCCCTGCACTGACTTTGTGGCTCACGAACACCAACTCTGTCTGTGCGAACACGCACTTTTCATTTGGGGTCAGGCCGGCTTCCTGAAGCCTGGACAGGACCGCAGTGAGCCTCTCATCATGCTGGGCCCTATCTACGCCACATACCAGCACATCATCTGCGTGGCATATTATGCCCGTCAGCCCATCCAAGAGCTGCGACATGCGCCTCTGAAAATGTTCTGGACCAGAGCTGATCCCGAACGGCAGGACATCGAAACAGAAGCGGCCACATGGAGTAACAAATGTGGTGAGCTCTCTCCATTCTTCTGATAGGGGAATCTGCCAGAACCCTGAGCGTGTGTCTAGCTTAGTGAAGATCTTTGCCCCATTCAATTGAGCCAATGACTGCTCTACCGATGGTAGTATGTGTCGTTCTCTACATACCGCCTCATTGAGTCTAGTCAGATCCACGCAGACCCTGATGTCCCCATTGTTGGGCTTTATCACAGGTACCATACCCGCACACCACGGCGTTGGCCTTTCTATCCTTGAAATTACTCCCATTTTTTCCATTCTCTCCAACTCCTCCTTGACTTTGTCTGCTAGTGGTATAGGCACTCTGCGTGGAGTAGTGAGTGCGTATGGTACTGCATCCTCCTTCAGGCGAATGCAGTAATCCCCCTCTAGCCTCCCCAGGCCTGCGAACACTGTGGGGAATTTACGCCTGAAAAAGTCCCCTGGGTCCTCCAGTTCATCAACCCGCTCTACCAGTCGCAAGGCTTCAACTGCTGGCAGACCTAATAAGGGTCTGACTAAAGAATCTACTACAAATACCGGCTGGGCAACCGATCCACTTTTGCTCTTGAGCTGGCATATGACTTGCCCTGCTACCTGCAGCACCATGTTAATGGGCCCATATAGCTTCTTATCTGTTGCCATCAAGGGGCCGTCTCTGCTATATTTATATAGCCTGGTGGGGATAGCAGTGACTGCTGCTCCTGTGTCTATTTTAAAAGAGATCACTTCTCCATTGAGTTCTATGTCTGTGTGCCAGCCAGAGACATGATCCTTCACTTCTCCTAGAAAAAGGGTGTCCTGTTGTAACTCTCCCTCCTCTAGCATCTCATACACTGGCTGTGCGAAACGGCACACTGCAGCAAAATGCCCTGTCTTGTGGCACTTTCTACATTCTGCATTGCTAGCTGGACATTCTCTCCAGCTATGGGGGGAAAATCGACCACATTTCTGACATTTCTCTGTGTTTTTGACTGTCTCTGTCTGTTTTGTTCTGGTATACCCTGTTTGTTTGTGACCATATGCCTCTTTCTTTTTGAATGGACGAGAGATCGCATCCACCTCTGTCCTTTCCTCTGTGTGTGTAGCCCCGCCCCGCATCACAGTCTGTTGCTGCTTCACCGTTTCCTGCTGTTTCACTTGACTGATAGCCTTGTTCAATGTCATGTCAGCGTCTAGCTGCAGTTTCTCTGAAAGGGCCAGGTCTTTTATCCCGACAATAATGCGATCCCGGATTAACTCCTCCCTCAACACCCCAAAGTTACAGTGTTCTGCGAGTTTATGCACTGCCGTTATGAAGCTATCCGCGGCTTCCCCTGGCTCTTGTTTACGTACGTTAAACTGCGCACGCTCGAATATGACGTTATGTCGGCCTACGAAATGTTCTTCCAAACACGTAACCACAGTTGCATATACGAGCCTTTCCTGTGCACTCAACTGAGTAGCATTTAGAATGTCCTCCGCTTCATCTCCCATGAAGTATATCAGCGTATTGACTTGGAAAGCCTCTCTTTTCCTATCCAGTCCCGATGCGACGCGATATCTGTCAAACCTCCGGATCCATCTCGGCCAGTTCTTGCTGTCTGTGCAGTCAAACTTCTCCGGTGCACTGACATGGAAACTGTCCATCTGCGCGCGACCTGCTGCCGGTGCTGGTGGCGCCGCCCTTGCTGGCGCTGGTGGTGCCCCTTCGCCGTCCGACATAGTTAGCTAACGTTAGCTGTTGTGCTATCTCTTGTAATAGCCTGTAATATCTCTCTCGCCGCTTGAGAAGTCTCTTCTCTTCGTCTCCTAGGTAACGGGTTAACCCTTCTGACATGGGTTGAACACTTCTGACACCATGTGGTAAAGCTTAGGTGGTGTTTCATATAAGGACTCAGACAGCGTGGCCATTTCAAGTAATGTCTTT
The DNA here is from genome assembly GCF_963971535.1 of Notolepis coatsorum. NCBI lineage: Eukaryota > Metazoa > Chordata > Actinopteri > Aulopiformes > Paralepididae > Notolepis > Notolepis coatsorum. The sequence goes on along the minus strand of NC_140171.1, from coordinate 146,191,235 downwards.
ATTAATCTAACACAACTGCGCCTGCGCCACGCCTTACAGCAACAGCTATGGATGCCCGTAAGGGACATCCACTACAGATAGGAGATGGTCAATCGAAATCGAGTGAAGAATAACGCCCACCTGGCCTGGCGAGAGTTAAGGCGTTTAGCCCCTTGGATGTAAGCCAAGTTCTTATGATCAGTCCAAACAATGAAGGGATGTGCCGCTCCCTCCAACCAGGGGTGTCCATTTGGTATGGCAAGGACCTTGGCAAATAAAAATGTAAAAAAAAGATTTTTTTCTTTTTTTCTTTTTTACAATTTTTTATGTTGATTTAGAATTCGAATGTCAACATTATGAACGAAGCTTCAAACTATTCTGTACAGCCCTAGCATGTTTTGATATTGTAAATTATCTCACTTTTACTAGGTGACTTTTACTGTGACTAACTGAAATATGCCCAAAAAAAAGGAAAATGGACATAGGGACGTTTTTTAATCAAAGGGCAGCAGAGACAAGTGATACAGGGACACAGGTATGGTCTGGCTTAGTGATTATAATAGTGCAGTTCAGAAGAAAAAGTAATAGACAGTTATGATATTACATTCTGCATAATTCGTATGCAAAATATTGTGGTTCCCTGCTTTAGTCTGTTGACACATTTCTATACTAAAAATGCTTGTGTAGTCCTGTGTCATACCTAAATGTCATATAACTGAATTGTATAGAAACAACTCACCAAAAGTGACTATAGCACAACTGATTTGACAAAAAAAAATCCCCCCCAACACCCCCCCCCCCCCCCCTCGCCATACCTTGCCTTTTACTGAAAGGACACCACTGCCTCCAACCAATGTCTCCATTCCTCTAGTTCCAATTTGATTGCCAATAACTCCCGATTACCCACGTCGTAGTTACGCTCGGCCGAAGACAGCCGGCGAGAAAAAAAAGCGCAAGGATGCACTTTACCGTCCTTTAACCCTTTAATCGCCGTTGAAGCTGAAACACGTCATTCCCCGCCATGCTTATTTTGCCGATGACGCTGGACAGCGTCTTTGATATCAATATTTCAAAAATCTGTGATCGAAATCATATTTCTCCCCCGGAGACATTATATGTACTGGTGAGCCCCTGTCAACTCTCTAACGGTTCAAGAGCGCCATCTGGTGGCCGATCGGCAGATCGCCCAGGGAAGAAACAGGGAAGTGGAAGCTGGTGCTCATTTCAATTTGGTCCGATCACTCGCTATAGGTCCCGGGACTCGAGCTCGACACAATGGATATCGATCCGTTGCCAATAACTCGATAAACAACATGATTTGGACGTATATACTATTATACAACCTGGAAATGGATCGGGTATTTCTATATCCCATAATAGAAAAAATTCTGTTCCACGCTCATCTCCCAACGGCGAGAGGAAGCTACGGTGAGTTTCAGCGTTATTTTGTAATGTCTTCTATACTAACTGCTCCAATGATCATATCACCCACACTAGATGAATGATATAACGTTGCCCACGGAATTATAAACGACCCCCCGCCCATCCGGTCAACATCAGATCATACGTAGTAACTTCTAGAACCACGTCCAGTTGAAATTTTTTATCTTGCGCCGATTGCTATCAAACTGTATACAATCATCAATATAATGCATTTAGGACTATAAATCACGTTCTGGAGAAAGCTGCAGAAAACGATAAAAACATACTTATACTTTAGACCGTATTTTAGTATGAATATGTGAATGAAAAAGTATAACGTTGCTACACCCTGAACAATAGATATAGGACTTTGAATGGGCCATGGTAATGTCAATTTAGCAATACAATTTAAAAAGTTATAGCCCTGCAAAGAAGGGGAACTTCTCCATGTTAAATAGGGCTGGCGAGGGATGGTAAATTATGAATTTAACCCCGGCGATCAAAGGGTTAAACACCTCTGAGAGAGCACCCCCCCACTGCGATGTCAGAGGCATCCACCTCCACAATAAACGGAACCTCTGCATCGTGGCGGATCAGTACAGGGGCAGAGGTAAATCGATGTTTGAGGTCGCAGAAGGCCGACTCTGCCCTAGGCGACCATTCAAAGCCAGGGAGAGAGGACTTAGTGAGAGCTGTTAACGGATTGGCTAAGGCGCTAAAATTGCGAATAAAACGCCTGTAGAAATGTGCAAAGCCCAAAAAGCTGTGTAACTCCATGAGCGACGAAGGCCGTGGCCAGTCCAAGACTGCACTCACCTTGGCTGGATCCATGCCAAGATCGCCCTTCGTCAACACAAAGCCCAGGAAGGAAACGGTGTCAGTGTGAAACACACACTTCTCTGCCTTAACAAATAGTTGATGCTTGAGGAGACGGTCTAGCACCTCACGAACGTGCACTTGGTGTTGCACCATATCGCGAGAAAAAATCAGGATGTCATCTAAGTAAACGAACACCGACACCCCAATTAAGTCGTTAACCAGGGCTTGGAAGACTGCTGGAGCATTAGCTAAGCCAAAGGGCATGACTAAGTACTCATAATGCCCATTGGGCGTCTTAAATGCAGTCTTCCACTCGTCTCCTTCTCTAATCCTGACCAGATTGTATGCATTACGTAAGTCAATTTTAGAGAAGACCTGTGCCCCCTGTAAGCACTCAAAGGCGGTGTCCATGAGAGGCAACAGGTAACGGTTCTTGATGGATACATCGTTCAACCCCCTATAATCAATGCACAGTCGCTGGGAACCGTCCTTCTTAGCTACGAAGAAGAACCCAGCACCGGCAGGAGATGTGGACGGACGTATATGCCCCGCGAGCAATGCCTCCTCAATGTAAGTGTTCATAGACACTTTCTCAGGGCGCAAGAGGGAGAACATACGCCCACGGGCGGAGAGGTACCAGGTAGAAGATTAATGGGGCAGTCGTAAGATCTATGAGGCGGTATTGCTTTAGCACGCGTTTTGCTAAAAACGTCCGCCAGGTCCCAGTAGATCTCGGGTACACCTATAAAATCTGGATTAGTAGGGCTGCCAACATCTGCAACGCTCCCCACCATCCTGGAGAGAGAAGAGGGAGACAACAGAGAAGAGGGGGGGGGGGGGTGGGCAAACTCTCGCCGAAGCGCGTTGAGAGTTCGCCCGTGCCCCAATTAATCATAGGGTTGTGAAACGCTAACCAAGGATGACCTAGAACCATGACAGAAATGGGGGAGACAAGCACGAAAAATTGCAACCACTCCCACCCACCACCCGCCACCTGAATGTGCATGGGAGCAGTGCGATGGGTGATGCTCCCACTGCCCAGCGGCCGGCCATCCAGAGCCTGGACAGGAACGGGTACCCCCAGTTCCTCGAGAAGGATCCCCCACTCCTCCACCAGCCCCACATGGATGAAATGACCTGCTGCCCCTGAGTCAATAAGTGCCACAGTACTCTTGACGTTGCTCCCCGTGTTGACAGTCACCTTAAAAAAAGTGTGTGTATCTGGGAAATGTGAGGATTTCAGCCCAACTGCCAGCGCCTCCTCAGGACCTAGCGGGCTCCTCCTTTTCCCGAGAAGCCCCGACAGCTCCCGAAGCGATGACCGGTGCGGCCGCTCCGGAAGCAGCGTCTCTCTTCGTCAAAACGCCGTCGCTCCTTGTCAGTGAGCGACAGCGCCCCGAGCTGCATGGGTTCATCACCCAGTGGCTCACTGGTGTAATGCTGAGAGATGTCAACACCGGGAAAAGAAGGGACACGTACCTGAGCCTTTGTTCCTCGCTCACGTTCCTTCTCCCGATGTCGATTGTCCATGCGGATGGCCATGGTGATGATCTCATCCAAGTGCTCCGGCAACTCATGTACGGAGAGCTCGTCTCTCATCCATACGAAGAGCCCCATAACAAACAAGACACAACAGGGAATCTCTGGCCAAGCTGCCTCCCGAACCACAATCCTGAATTCAATGGCGTAATCTGCAACAGTCCGCTATGTCTCTTTGAAAGGTTGCGAGACAAGGTGCTACTCTAGTGCTAAAGTGGCAGACATTAACGCTATGATACCTAGTCTGTTGTCTGAGGTGTGTCATAATTCCCTGGTGGTTCACATTGGAGCCAATGATATCTAAGCTGATGCATCAGAGCTGATAAAAGAGGAGTTCAATAGATTAATGGACACTTTCTGGGAGACTGGTAAGACCATAGCCATCTCAGGGCCCCTACCCTGCCTATATCGTGGGGATATGAAATACAGTCGCCTTCACCAATTACATCTGTGGCTGAAGGAAAGCTGCTGGTTCTGGAACATTACCTACATAGATAACTTCACTCTTTTTTATGACAGATATGACCTATTCAATAGGGACGGAGTACATTTAAACAGGTCTGGAGCCAAGCTGCTCTCCATGAATATTTCTGATACATTGCAAGCCCTCTCCAAAAGCCTGTAAATTGATGCTTTGTATGTCCAAGTTCTACAGTAACTCAATTAACTCACCCCCTTCAACTCTCTCCCCAGTCCAGGCTTGGGCAGCTTAGTAATCAGGAAAATAGTGCCCCGCTAATATCTTCTTCAATTTTATCATCAAAGTTACCTCTACCATTTCATCCCATTCCTACAATAATTAGCAATAGACATCAAAATAGAGCATCTGGTAAAGCAAATTTGACAGACCTCTGACCTTTAAAGTATTACAGTCCAGTAAAATGCCATGGTCATGGGATAAAGATGGCCCTATTTAACATCAGGTCACTTCTCTACAAGTCCTCATCAGTGAGTTACATCATCTGCGATGAGAAATTAGATATTATTTTTCTAACGGAGACATGGCTTGGCTCTGATGGAGCGGTAACTTTGGCCGCTGCCTGCCTCGTGGGCTATAGTTTTGTGCACTCAATACGCGAGGGCAAGAAAGGAGGTGGACTGGCAAATATTTTCTCAGACACTTTCAAATGTAAACCTCTGACTCTTGGCAGATATTCATCATTTGAATACCAGGCCACCATACTTGAGAGTAAATCCCCTGTGCTAATAATTACTATTTATCATCCTCCAAAGCTCAGTAAAGCCTTATTTTTTACAGAAATAGCTGAACTTTTATCTATTTGTTCCACTAACTACGACAGAACCCTGATAACAGGCAACGGAAACCTTCACGTGGAGAATGTTTCAGATACTGAAGCTGTAGGCTTCCTACAGTTGTTGTACTCTTTTGATTTTATTCAGCATGTTGTCGGCCCAACACATAAACACGGCCACACCCTGGACTTGGTGATCTCTAGAGGTATGAGTATAACTGTCGACAAAATTATTGAAAGCCCGGAGCTATCTGACCACCATCTGCTATGTTTTAGTATGACTGTCCCTGATCTTGAGAAAAACAGTACAGACTATACTATTAAAAAACGTTTCTTTAGCCCGTCAGCAGCCAGTGAGTTCCCTAGTCATCTGGCATGTGCGCCCCCCCTACCTGAATCTTCCTCAGTAAATTATATGGTTCAACATTTTAGTCTTAAAGTAAGGTCAGCTATCGACAAAGTGGCTCCCTTGAAAACAAAGAGGAGACATAAAGCCAGAATAACACCCTGGATCACCGAACATATGCGTTCACTTAAGAGGGAATGTCGTAGAGTGGAGCGAGTTTGGAGAAAAACCAACTCACTGTCCAACTACAGTCTTTAAAGCAATCTACACCCATATAGCAAAAGGTGTTAATTCAATGTTGATTTATGGTCAAAATGCTTGATTTTTGGTTAAGGTCGACGATTGATGGTGAATCACCCATTAACCGATGAAGCAATTGACTAATGTTGAAAACATGTCATTGAATCAATATTGTTTTGTGGTTGCATTTTAATGATTGAAATGCCAATATCTAATAAATGTTGAATCAACGTATGCTGCTCAACGTATGCTGTCGTCATTGTCTCATCACCCAGACTGCACTGCACTTGTGCCCCGCCTCCCAGAATGCACCTGTGCGGCAGCTTCCTGGCAGCTAGCTACCTCATGTCTCTCTGCATAGTTAAGACTGGTGAGTACTGCATGGCAATAATGTCGATTATGTTGTATGTTGTATGTATGCTTTCGATTGCAAACGCCAGTGGAGTAGTGCCGTGTTCGTTTTTACATGGTAGAGAATATTATATTAACCGTTATGCATGCCTGCTAGCTGAAGCTAATTTAGCTAGTAGCGTTAGCAGTTAGCTATAATGTTTCTTGATTTTGGTGTTTAGTGATATCCACCTGTTGCATATAAGAATATAAGAGGCCAGGTATCAACGTTAGCTCCCGGAACGATAGCCAGTTAGTTAGCACCAGCCAGGTATCAACGTTAGCTCCCGGAACGATAGCCAGTTAGCCAGCACCAGCCAGGTATCAACGTTAGCTCCCGGCTAACTGGCTATCGTTCCGGGAGTTAACGTTGATACCTGGCTGGTGCTGGCTAACTGGCTATCGTTCCGGGAGCTAACGTTGATACCTGGCTGGTGCTGGCTAACTGGCTATCGTTCCGGGAGCTAACGTTGATACCTGGCTGGTGCTGGCTAACTGGCTATCGTTCCGGGAGCTAACGTTGATACCTGGCTGGTGCAGGCATACAGGCCGGGCCTGTCTCTCTCCCTCCCTCCCTCATGTGTTTGTGCTTAAAACAGTGAATGATGACCGCATGTTCTCAGAGCATTTTCAGAGCACTGTTAAACTGTTAAATGGTCATTTTAAAACTAATATAAGAAATTAATGTATAGTGGTATATTTATGAGGGGAAAGCATATTTGCAACAACTTTTAACATTTATACAGGTAGGTTATTGATAACTAATTCTGTTATGAGTGTCATATTACAGTGACATTCATACAGTATCCTTTGATTTCACATAATTTAATTATTATTTCACAATAAAATGCTGTAATCAAAATCCTCTGTAATATCACATCAGATTTTGTAATCTCACAATAACATAGCAATATTTCACATTTAATTATTATTTCACAATAATAGTAATCAAAATCGAAAGACCATTTGCATATTATTGGTATCTAGGGACATCTATGGACCTCAGGGAATGTATTCACATTGTCAGAAATATTGTGTCTATTGCTTATTTTTATAACGTGATTTTTTCTGTGGCTTATCTAAATACTAATTTGATGCTATGACTATGTTTATATCGCTATATGCTTCATCTCCCCTTTAAGCTTAGGCACTCTTTCGAAGTTGGTTAAGGTTAGAGTTTGTCTTAGAGCATGGAGATAGAACGCCAGGTAGTTTGCAGGCTGTTTGGCGTGCCACTGGTCCTGCTAATGTTGAATGAATGAATGAAAACTTTATTTAACAGATTGCAGAAGGGGTACAATACAGTATGGCTCAATACACACAATTGTTAAGGGGATGCAGACCTGAGAAAGACGTTTTTGTCTCGTTTACATCAGGGTCCCCCATTTTCAATTCATAGTGACATTTATGACATACACATGATGACATTTATGGCATAGGGAGGGACATACATGACATACAGATAGTATATAGTTCAGGGGCGTTTTTAGGGTTAGAAAACATTGGGGGCTTCAGCCCAGGGGGGTGGAGGGGGGTTTCCCCCCCCCCCCTTTTTTTTTTTTTTTTTTTTTTTAAACACAGTAATACGCAATTTTAGAGTAATTAGAGATGAATACTGAAGAACTAGAATCATTAGAGGTTCTCAAAGTGAGGTCCATGTCCATGAGAGGGATCTGGGCAGTCCCCATAGAAAATTCAAAGTTAACAGGACCAAATCATCAGTTTCTTATTTATTTATTTAACCTTTATTTAGCCAGATAAAACATTGATCTGGTCCAAGAGGCCCCAACAGGAGTACAAATATACATATATACACATATATATATATACATATACTGTACATACATACACACATATACACCAATAACAAAATAAAAACAGTTAAGAATCATACACATAAGCAAATAAACAAACAAACAAACATATGCACAGCCTATGTACAAAAGAAATAAACAGTTAATCTCTAGTCTTTACAGTTTTCTTCAATTGCATAAACACTCAAATCAAAAGTATTACACAATTATCAAAACATTACACTCAAGGAGCAAAACATTGGCCCAGATTTGCACCTCTATAAGCACAATGTCAGCCTCACACTTTTTGCAAAACAATACACAGAGCAAAAAAGTATCTTGCCAGATCCAGCTAGGCAAAGAGATAATGTCTAGTATTTTCTGTACTCTATTTAAATTTTTTCAAAATTGTTTTTGTTTTACTGTAATTTTAACCTGTAGGCCTACTGGATACAGTATTTTATGTTTGTCTGATATCTGCTGAGCTTACAGTGTTATGCACATAGTAGCATGAAAACTGGGACATGTTTTGTTGTGATTCTCCATGTTGAAATGTTGACTGATTTGGTTATATGGCGAGAAAATTTATATTTTCATCAGTCTGCATCATTGATTTGGGTATATGGAGAGAAAATGTTTTTTTTCCAGCAGTCTGCATCATTGATTTGGGTATATGTAGATAAATAAATAATATTTTCATCAGTCTACAGCATTGGTCTTGTGTAGTGTTTGGTGAATTTATTGTATATTTGCACATTCTCTGCGTACTTCACTTACAGTACTCTAATCACTGAGAAGTAGAATAGCTAAATGTGTTTTAGGTTAAGCACAGCAGTGTGAGTAACTGGTTCAAACAGAATTAAGTCATATAAACGTGTGTTTCATATAGTAACAAAATGTAGTTTTTTTAAATTAGTGTATGGTTTTGACAAGTGTTTAATTTAGCAAAGGATCTGAGGTGTTCTGATAATTGTGTGTGTGGTTGTGCTAATTGTGTGTTTTGAAACACCGGGCCCCGTTTTAAAAATCATGCTTAAGCAATCGAAAAAAAAAGTCTCATAAAAAAGATATTAGATTTTTGGGTATTTTCCTGCCTTTGGTCCGCTTTGCATTCACATCTCAAATGCAGGGTTCACTTGCAAGAGTGAATGAGCTTTCACACCACCCCAAACCAACCGGACTATCCGAGGAAATGAACCAGGGTTCGATTAAAGCTTATTATAGTTTATCACAGTATCATGAGCATGTCTTTGTCAGTGGACACTGGACATGGGTATGGAGGCTCCAGGTGCTGCTGCGTTAAAGTGCACATCTTCAATACCTATCTGTACTATTTAAAAGCACAGTGCAGGACACACTCAAAGGTTATCGCACCTCAGAGATGGCAGTGGACATGTATGACAGGACAAAGGCCATATGTAATGGCATCTTGTGGCACAAGCTCAGACCTCAGCTCAGGAGATCAGCTGAGACAGAGACTGTTCTATCCAGAGCTTGAGAGCAGGTTCTCATGAGTTGGATAACAACTTATGAGAGGCATACAGGCATGTTATCCAGCCTCAGACCAGTTTCTCTCAGTGGAATTGCTGCAACCCCTCGCCACACATTACAATATCCAACTATTGCCAGAGGAGATCACAGTTGCAAAGTGTTTCCTGGTCAGGACAGGCAGAGATGCAGTCCCTACTATCCAAAGTGTCTTTTCCCTCCTGGATGATGATGATAATAATAATAATAATAATAATAATAATAATAATAATAATAATAATAATAATAATAATAATAATAATAATAATAATAATAATAATAATAATAATAATAATAATAATAATAATAATAATAATAATAATAATAATAATAATAATAATAATAATAATAATAATAATAATAATAATAATGCATTTGATTTATAAGGCGCCTTTCAGGACACTAAAAAAAAAGTCCACAAATCGGTGAATGAAAAATTATAGGATCAAATGAAAACTACTTACTAAAAATGTTTAAAAGTACTAAAAACCAACAAAAAATACCAAACACTAACAAACATTCAGCAAAGACAATGGGGATGCTGACATAAAAAAAAAAAAAAAAAGTAAAAAAAAAAAAAAAAAAAAATGTAAACATTTTTTTTTTTTTTTTTTTTTTTTAGATCCGGGGCTAGGAGAAAAACATCCGGGGCTAAAGCCCCGGAAGCCCAGGGCTAACGACGCCACTGATATAGTTAGACGTTTGGTTATATGCATGGTATTTTCTAATGAACAATATAACAATAATATAATAATGAACTCTCTTGATATTGATCAAAATGTAGAATTATGCAAGTGTTTCACCCTGCACATTGCAATGCAGCACATTAATCAGGACCCTCCCCCCTTTTTTCTTTCTTTTTCCAGAATCACGTACCAGTTTCAAGAAGCCGCACGTTGCAGCAATTGAAGCAAAGACCTGTTCTAGCCAAGTAAATACCACAATTTATGTACCATTACATTGACTATATAGTTAGACGTTTGGTTATATGCATGGTATTTTCTAATGAACAATATAACAATAATATAATAATGGACTCTCTTGATATTGATCAAAATGTAGAATTATGCAAGCGTTTCACCCTGCACATTGCAATGCAGCACATTAATCAGGACCCTCCCCCCTTTTTTCTTTCTTTTTCCAGAATCACGTACCAGTTTCAAGAAGCCGCACGTTGCAGCAATTGAAGCAAAGACCTGTTCTAGCCAAGTAAATACCACAATTTATGTACCATTACATTGACTACAGCACCTCATCACTATGTCATCTTATCTCGGGCTAAAAGACGTAGAGTCAACAAATTACTGAGAGAGACAGAGCAGGCTATCCTCACTGATTATAAGTTAATTGTTGCTGCTAATTCAAGGACAAACCATCACTCTTTAGAGAACTACAACACCCCATCTGGTGTTTCACAGCGTAGACAGATGGCCGGCGATGACGGGCAGCTTATGAAAGGCAAGTCTATTGGACATGGTGTAATTCCCGTGTGATTTGCTGCTTATTTTTATTTCTCACTTAATGATTTTAACTCTTCTTCTGAAGACCTTACCATCCAGAAGAATAATTCAATGTTTGCTGAATTACTTGTCGTGGTGAAGGATCTATCCAGAGATGTGCAGTTCATCAAGATCGAGTTGGCTGAGGGCAACATATCTGGTGGGACCAGGGGACACGGGGTGGCCACCACAACCACTATGCTCCCCTTCCAGCTGCCAATCGCCAGTGAACAAGACTTCAATGAGGCAGAATCATTACTGATGGAGCAATCAGTCCATCAAAAGATGGTAATTTATTGAACTGCATTCATTTATCAAATGTAGATCGTTTCAGTGTGGTCTTGTTCAGGGGAAAAATGTGTTTAGCACTTTCTAGTTCAAAACGTGTTAGAGCTTGTATATCTGCTATTTATGAAACGTTTTGAAATTGTTCAAATATACCGTTTACATATGGACAGGAGGGTTAATGTGGTTAAACCTAATGACTGGCATGGGCTGGAATATCAGTGCATGCATAAAGTGTGTGTATAAACAAGTTGGTTGCTCTGTGTTCATAAAATAAACGTTATGCTGTTTCTAACGCAGGGCCTTCATTTTCTTCTCTCTGATTTAGATTTCTCGCCTGGCTTTGGTAGGAGGCACCAATTCAGAGAACCTGATCAGACTGATGTTGAAAACTGCTATGACCAACGCCCTGGCCAGTGGGTTCAACTGGGCTGGAAAGAAAGACAAGCGTTGTTCAGAAAGCAAGAAGCCATTCAAGCACACCACACTACAAGCCTGCATGTTTGGTGAGCTTCCTCCCCTGCAAACTACTTCATAGGTTAAGTTTAGGTAGTGAGGTGGTGATGCTGGTGATGCTGGTGATTCAGAATATAATTATGCTGTTGCAAAAACTTAAAAAAAAAGTGTTATGTTGGAATAAAGTGATGAAAGTGCAACCTATAAGAAATGGACAACGTAATTGGTGAGCTTTAGAGGTGCATGGATACACATTGTATTGCCTAGATGGTGTCAGGCTAGGCGATTGCTTAATTCTCTTTCCTGTCCAGTCTAACTGGATGCTGACTGTAGCTTGTTACTGTAGACCTACAGAGTGAGTAATTGAGTGATTAAAAAAAATTGCACTCGTGTGAAGTGAGGGGTGCTCTTATCATCGTACATCATCTCACCCACCTCTCTTCCTCACTTTTTTATTTTTGTGTCTATCAGCTGCTGCTCGACAGTTTGACCCCAAGCTGACCGACCAGGACTACAGCGAAACTGTCAAGAAGTGGCTTCGTTATGCGCCAGACCGGGAGGGAGGCATCTCAAGGAACCGAAGTGACCCAAACTTAAGTCAAGCGAACCAGAGTCAAACTTAGGGTACCCCAGCACAGCACACACTGTTTCCCTGGTTCATACAGTACAAGGAATTACCCTCATGGACACTGTTCTTCCATGGACGGCATCTACTTGAATGACTTATGCTGCTTCAGCCTGTTCTTGGAACCGAAGTGACCCAAACTTAATTGTCAAGCGAACCAGAGTCAAACTTGGGGTACCCCAGCACACTGTTTCCCTGGTTCATACAGTACAAGGAATTACCCTCATGGACACTGTTCTTCCATGGACGGCATCTACTTGAATGACTTATTCTGCTTCAGCCTGTTCTTGCAGTGTTTATTTTTTTTATTTTTTATTTTAACCTTTATTTACCCAGGGTAGGTTCGCTGAGCACGGATGCTCTTTTTCAGCTACGCCCTGCTTCACATTCACAGAGTTCCATTCACACCTGGGAGCTGCCCAGGCCTAACAAAATTAATAGTTGGTTTCAGGTTGCCGACCGACCCTGCCGATTTAGGTGCGACCCAATATATTTTATGAGTTTTTAGAAAAAATTATAAAAAAAATAAAAAATCATTTTTTTTTTTTTTTATAAAGTTTCATAGAAATCTTAGTCAAACATTTAGTATTATGGATATTAAACATGCTGGCAGAGTACATGCATCCATGTTGTTGTGAACATTTTAATTAAATAAAGAAATTCCCTATCCATAGTCGCCGTGGGAAAGAATAAAATAAAAAAATAAAATAAAATAAATTCCCTACCTACCCATGGCCAAACTGACAACCAACCTGAAACCAACTATTAATTTTGTTAGGCCCCAGTACAACCACAGTCTGACACTGTTGGCCACTGAGCAACTCCACTGGAGCAGTTGGGGGTTTAGTGCCTTGCTCAAGGGCACTTCAGCGGTTGGTGTTAAGGGTATGGGAGAGAGTTATATGGGAGAGAGTTATAGAAACATTAGGGGTGTACACAAAATCCACGGTTCGGTACGTACCTCGGTTTTGAAGACACGGTTCGGTATTATTTTCGGTACAGTGGGGGGGGGGGGGGGGGGGAATCCAAAAAAAAATGTCTTTTCATTTATCTATTTATTTAACTGTATTAAACAATATAAAACGAATTGGCCATAATTGACTGAGCAAACTAATGCTTACTGCTGTAACCTACTAATAACACTTAAGTAAATCTGAAGATTATTATATAGCAGATGCCTTGGAGGATAAGTCGTGGACAACTGTAGATCATCTAAGCTCCACTGTGTTTAAATTCAAATCCTATGCCATTGTTATTTAACCCTTGTGTCTGAAAACTAAAGTATTATACTCTTATTAGGGGACTAAATTGAAAAACTCCATAAAAAGATTATGTTGAAATAATTTCCCACTTTCTTTTCCATAAATATTTTATTCAACTTCAGCCCTGATCATAACCATTTTTTATATTATTTTTGTAATGAAATACTCCCACTTTTCTGAAAAGAGTTGTTAAATATGACAAAAAAAATAATATGTGGTGGTTATGATCGGGCTGAAGTGGAATAAACAATTTATGAAGAGTAAAAAAAAAATACAAGATAATTAAAAGATTATGCCACATATTATGTTGGCTACAAACATAATCACTGCAAAGTTATCAAACAAATACGAATCTGATCAGACACAAGGGTTAAGTTGTTGTTCCCTTTCTAATTTCCTCAAACATCTAGTCTAGTTAATGTGATCAATATTATTTGACAATTGATGCTTTTTGTTGGACATTTCAGTCAGTAGTGAGCTCATACTTTGAGCTCATACATTTATAGTTAAAATGATTGAGACAACGCAATCTTGTCTTCGTTGTGCATGAATGCGTGTGCTCACCACACACAATATGTGTGTCACTATTCTGGCAGTGGCTATATATGTATTAGGGATGCCCCGATCGATCGGCCACCGATCGTTATCGGCCGATAATCAGTATAAATATGCGATCGGTGATCGGTGATAATGCTTTATTTTCTCCGATCGTCAAAACAGATCTCACTCGCTGAGTTCTGTCTCAGACACCGGGAGCTGCACACAGTGCTGCGCGTCTGCTCCTCCTCCAGCTCCTCCCGCACGCATGTAAACACCGGTCTAGTCTAGTCTAGTGGGACGGGACCTCCATGAGCTAACGTTAGCTACCGTTACAAAATTACCCAGTCAACTATTCACTTTTAGTTTAATACATGATGAGGCATTGTCTAACTGAACGGTATCTAGCCGGCTAGCTACTGATAGCTCCTGATATCAACAAATGCTCCAGCAATAGTCTAGTTATCTAGTACTAGTGTATGATACCTCTGTTAGCTCACGTTAGCTTAGCTCACTGTTCAAAACGAAATGTCCCATTCAACTAAATAGTTCACTGAGGCGTTGTCTTAACGTTATATTTCCGGCTAGCAGTAGCTACAGACAGCTCCTGATATCAATGTCTTATAACACTCATTCGATGCATATTCGAAGCCCGGCTTGCGTCGCAGTCACTAACGGGGATAGCTGAGGGAGTAGGGTATATCTGCAGAGCCTAGGGTAAATCTGCAGAGCCGAATGTGATTTGATCAAAGCAGAGTATACACACAGACAGTGGCGATAGCGAGCATTTTGACTTGTTGCATGGTGGCGTTGTCTCGCAGATAATACAACTACAAGTACAAGTCTAATTATATAATATATATATTTTATAAAAAAAAAAAAATTATATAATTTTTTTTTAAATTATTAATCAAAAACGATCGGTATCGGATCGGTATCGGCCGATATGGCTCAAGACGATCGGTGATCGGTATCGGTGGCAAAAAACGTGATCGGGGCATCCCTAATATGTATTGTTAATGAAAGCCTGTTATAAGGTCTGTTTTTTTTTTGTGTGTAAAAGGTATGGTCACTGGAAGTATGATACCCTAGAAAAAAATAAATTTTCATATTAAAGCCATGTTGTCATTTTTGTTCTTGGAAATATGGTCATATAAGAATTTTATTATTATTTATTTAACAATAGTGTGTTTAACAGCAGGAAAAAAACATGTAATGTTATGATGTATACATATCAGCAGCAATATTTTAATGTAAAATGTACATTAATCAGTATTGATTCCTTAACTTTACAAGTAGATGTACAAGTTACAAATGTACAAGTAGAGTACCATTTAGATTATGGTTGAATAAACATTGATGTCTAACATTGATTCAATATAAAATCAACTAAAATGTGCATTTAGATTACCATTTAGATTATGGTTGAATAAACATTGATGTCTAACATTGATTCAATATAAAATCAACTAAAATGTGCATGTAGATTACCATTTAGATGATGGTTGAATCAACATTGATATAGTATCAGTTATGGTTGACACCTAACGTTGATTCAACGTGTAAGTCATAGACAACGATCTGTATAATTTAGATGTCAGGCTTCAACATAGATTCAATATTTCTGCCGAACCCTATTTCAACGTTGATTCACTCATTTTTTGCTATCTGGGCAGTTGCCTACAACAAAGCCATGCATTTGGCAAAACAAACGTATTTCTCAGGCATTATTAATGAGAATAAGACAAATGCCAGAGTTTTATTTTCCACCATTGAACGTCTTTTAACCCCCCCCCCCCCAGTCCTACAAGCAGTCGCTCGCTGCCACTAAAGATAAGTGTAATGAGTTTGCATCCTTTTTTGATAATAAAATTCTTAACATTCGTGCTAGTATTATGAGTGATGCTCCTAGCACAAACTCTCAAACTGCAAATGCCGCTAGTGGTGCTATATGCAACAGGATAAATCGCTCCAGGGGAAGTCTAACATCATTCTGTGCAATTGATGAAGAGGAACTCCGCAAAACCATATCGCAAATGTCATCATCCTCCTGTTCTTTGGATGCCATTCCCACCCCCTTCCTCAAAGAGGTTTTAGACAGTGTGATTGGAGATATCCTTAAAATTGTAAACAGCTCTCTCAAATCAGGCGTCTTTCCAGACTCACTAAAAATGGCTGTAGTTAGGCCCTTACTAAAGAAACACAGCCTTGATCCCTCTGTGTTGAGTAATTATAGACCTCTAATCTCCCTTTTCTGGGAAAGGTCTTAGAAAAGAAAAATTTTCATCAACTGGATGCGTTTTTACAGAAAAATAAGGTCCATAACAAATTCCAATCTGGTTTCCGGAGGGGCCATAGCACTGAGACAGCACTTGTAAAGGTAATTAATGACCTTAGGGTGTCTGCGGACAATAAAGAGGTATCCGTTCTCCTACTCCTAGATTTAACGGCTGCGTTTGACATAATTGACCACATAATTCGAATGTAACGCCTCGAGTACTGGATAGGTCTGTCAGGCACAGCCTTGTCCTGGTTTCATTCCTACTTAACAGGTAGAAGCTACTCTGTCAACCTAGCTAATTATGATTCTGACAAACACACCATCTGTTCTGGTATCCCGCAGGGCTCCATTCTTGGCCCTTTATTGTTCTCCGTGTATATACTGCCGCTGGGTGGATTTATTACCAGTTATAGAGTTAACTTCCATTTCTATGCTGATGATACCCAGCTTTACCTCTCCGTAGCTCCAGACGAGCCCTGTGTTCTAGACCCGCTGTTGACCTGTTTGTCCAGCATAAAAGGCTGGATGAGTGAGAATTTTCTCAAGCTAAATGAGGATAAGACAGAAGTTGTCATAGTGGGGTCTAGTGAGCAGAGAGAACTGATAAAAAGTAGACTGGGTAACTGTTGAAGTGCCACTAACTACAGTGACCCTTTTTGTATTTAATTTTTTTATTATTTTTTTAAACAAACATATAAACAAACATGACAACACACGATAAGATATACAAGCATTATTAACAGTGCACATCCAATGAAATCACCATTTAGTTAAATGTCTTATACAGGATATACCCCTAATACCTGCTATCTAATACCCTACACACATATGCTCTAGCTCGTACCCCCCCGCCCTCCCGGATAATGGATCCATCCATTATCCCTCGCTCCTAACCAGACACTACCATTATATGCTAGCTTTTATTCTCTCCACCACTTCTAACCACAATGTCATTTTGGATTCATTGAGACCCAAAATTCTTGCTGTGTAGATATTTCTTGATAGATCACATCGAGATATGTAATAATCCAGACCTTTCGGCAAATTTTTTCTGGTTGGAACCATCGTGATGCTATCAGCTTTTTAGCCACTGTGATACCCGATAAAACCAATCTCTTTAGCTGTGGATGTACTGCACACTCAAAAACATCATTCAGCAGTAATACAGAGGGGTGTACAGGTATATTCCAAGTTAAGAGATTTGATAATTGCTGGGTCACCTCTTTCCAGAATATCTTAACTGGTGGGCAGTCCGAGTACATGTGCATAAATGTTCCCTCGTCCCCATTTGTGCATAAGGAGCATTTGGAGTCTTGTTTAAGACCCATTCTGTTCAGTCTTATAGGAGTCAAGTATGTCCTGTGAATATAGTTAAGATTGATTTGTTGATGGTCCGGGTTCCTTGATGTAAATCGAACATTTGCCCAGGCTTCTTGCCAATCAAAATCTATCTCCAGGTCTGGTATATATTTCATATGAGGATGTTAGTAATTGATGATAAAAATCTGAAACAAAACCTCTCGATGTCTCTCTTTCATAGAAGAATTTGTGGTATCTGTGGTGTACAATTGGTATCCTTAATGGAACACCGTGAGCCTTCAAACATGCCAATAACTGTGCGTAAAAATAATATGTGGACTTGGTGAGATAAAAAATGTTGCTTATTTCATCATAACTACAAAAACCCTGTTTGTTGAAAACATCTCCTAATGAGTGTATGCCTTGCTTTTCCCATATAGGGAATCTTATAGGTCGTTTTCCAATCAAGAGTGCATTGTTATAGAATAAGGGAGTATGATTATGCCATTTATGTGGGTTAGAATATTTTTTTTGTGTTTCACGCCATATCCGGATCGCATGAGTAATTATGGGGCCAAATCTCCGTTCGCATTGCTTAATTGATAATTTAGTGTATGCTATGTCCTTCAGTCTATGTGGAGCTACTATATTTTCTTCTAAATTTCTCCAGGATACTAATGCTTGGGGATCAAACCATGTTGTCAATGGTCTTAAAGTGTACGCCTTAAAATAGTGGAAAAAATCTGGAAATGCCATACCACCATCTGCTTTGTTTCTCTGTGCGGTGGATCTTTTTATACGTGGTGGTTTGTTATTCCAAATAAATTTGTATGTGGAGGAGTGTAATTTTTTCCAGTAACCCTCTGGAGGGGGTAACGGTAGCATTGAGCTGAAGAAGTTGATTCTAGGTAGTACGTCCATCTTAACTATTGATATCCGTGCCTGTACTGAGTTTTTAAGTTTTGACCACCTGTCTAGGTCGTCTTTGATTTTGTTTTGGATTTTTATGTAATTGTGCTTCACCGTTTGTCTTATGGTGGGGAATATTTCCACTCCCAAACATCTAAAGTGTTTTACCATAGGTATCTCTTCTGGGAGGGTTATATTTCTTTTTGCAGGGGCGTTAAGTGGAAGGAAAGCCGACTTCGGCCAATTTATCTTAAATCCCGATAAATCTCCAAAGTCCTCAATCAACTTGAGCAGATGAGGCAATGTGGTGTTGGGGTTTTGCATGAACAGTATTACGTTGTCCGCATATAAACAAATTTTATGTTGTGTGCCATTAATTACGATTGGTTCTATGGATTGGGATTGTCTTATATATTGTGCTAAAGGCTCTAATGATAGATCAAATAGTCCGGGACTAAGAGGGCAAAAAATAAAATATAGACCTTGCAACTCTCATCAAGTCTAGCGACCTTGACGGGGGGGGACAAGGCGGGCATCAGACTCTCTGTGTTCGACGGACTTATCAGATTTGAGGTGGCCTGGAAGTCTTAGCGTGCAGGACGCTGTGCGCTGGACGGCCAGATCACCGGTTTATGGGTCTGTCAAACTGATCAAGAGGTTCTGGGGCTTACATCAGTAACCTGAATGTAGAAAATAACACTGCAGTAAAGAACCTGGGGGTTATTATTGATTCTGAATTTAATTTTAATACACACATTAATCATGTCACGAAGATTGCCTTCTTTCATCTTAGAAATATTGCACAAATTAGAGCCTATGTGTCCCTGGATGATGCAAAAATGCTAATCCACGCTTTTGTTTTCTCTCTGCTTGATTATTGTAATGCACTTTATTCTGGCCTTCCAAAGAAAACAACTGACAGATTACAACTTGTCCAAAATTCGGCAGCCAGAATTTTAACTAGAACTAAGATGAGGGAACATATTACTCCAGTTTTAGCTTCACTGCATTGGCTCCCGGTTGTCTAAAATTATCTTGCTTGTTTTTAAACCTCTTAATGGTCTGGCACCGTCCTATCTCTGCGACTGCCTACATAGATATGTTCCAAACTGCCCCCCTCAGGTCCTCTTGTGCGGACCTGCTCGAAGTGCCTACAATGAAATATAAAAAATATGGCAAAGCAGCTTTTTGTTTCTATGGGCCGACGGTGTGGAATAATCTCCCACTACATATAAAACAGGCAGCCTCTGTGGATAGCTTTAAAGTACAGCTCAAGACCTATTTTTATACTCTTGCTTTTAGCTGATTTGAAAATCCCAATTACATTTTTTTTTATTTGTTTCTGTGACTTTGACATGCTGCACAGTCGGGTTTCCCAAGCCAGCACTGTCACTCACCTATAAGGAAACAACCCCTCAAAACGTACAGAAGGCCTCTCATATCTGGACTCTCTGTCCCTGACATGCTGCGCGGCCAGTCTCATCGGGCCAGCAGTGTCACTCACCTACAAGGAGGCAACCTCTTTGAGAAACTGACTGTTCTATTGTATTCACAATATATGCTTACTTCATATATGCCTACCACATGTATCTATTGCTATGTTCGCCCATCACCATCACAATCACGCGTACAGTCTAACACCTTTCCCGTCTCCCCGTCTCCCTGTGGGTGGCTGTAGTGTCCTGGAGTGATGACGGAGTACTGGACGTCCCGTGATGACACCCACCCAGGATGCGATCCCCCTCTGCGTCGCCCCCTGTCTCCCTGTCTTCGGCTGTCTCGGAATGATGACCAGAGTGTAGAACGTCCCGGGAAGACGCACCCCTGTGCCTCAACTAGAGCCGCTATCAGTTCGATCTTTAATCTTATAAAATGTTCATTTGTTATCACTATCAGCTCTATATTAAATTTTTCAAAATGTTCAGTTGCTATCGCATGCACTCATCTGTGTTTCACTACGCACATGGGTGCATGCTTACCAACTGTTCGCCTGTTTTTAATGCAACATGCAACACTAATATCGCCGACATCTAAGAAGGGAGATCCCCCCTTGAATTGGCCCTTCTCTCCTCCACATTGCCTGTGGTGCATTTTTTCCTATTGTTAGGTTTTAGTGAGTTTTTCCTTACCTTCGTGTGGGGTATGTCTGGGAGTGTTGCATGCATGCATGCATTTATTATTTATTTTGAGTTTATTATCATTTTTTAGACCTTATGGTATTCTTGTTTTTTCTTGACTTACTGTGTTTTTTCTTCTTGACTTGTTTAAAGAAGATGTGTCTCTGTTAAGCACTTTGAGTTGCACTCCGTGTATGAAAGGTGCTATATAAATGAAGATTATTATTATTATTATTATTACTAACCCCAAGAACATTCCTGTACCTGTCTGTCGCACATTCCAAATTGTAAAACTGTCTGCTTGTGGAAACTATATTAAAACACCCTAAAACGCTCCATTCTCTCTCCTCCTGTGTTCTGCTATTGGGCTCCGCCAAATCCCATCAGAGACAGAAATGTCTCATCCTTCCAGTCGGGACCATTTGTCACATAGTGAGAGGTTCTACAGCTCAAGCAAACCCCCACCAATTGGTACAGGGCATGTATTTTGGTTTTGCTCTTCTCGTTCTTTGTTATGCTATTGTTATGCTATTTGTATGCAAAGACAAGTAGCCAGGTGGGTACTTGGCGCACGGCACGACGAGTTGAGTGAAAGTTGTGGAGCGCATTTTTGTGTGCATGTACGTGCTTCTGCTCATAAAGGAGGTAGAACGGCCTGCTACCGCGTCCCATGAGCACTGCACCACTGTACGTGAGTCTAAAGCAGGATATGCACCAGCATCTGAAATGCTATTTCCTGAGGGGGTGGGTATACTTCATGACTTGATAATTATGATAAAGCTACCACTCCGGAAGGGCTATCATACCAAAATATCATCTACAGACATAGATCTTTAAGGTTGGCACCTTGCATGGTTGCCTCTGCTGTCTGTGTGTGTGAATGTGAGGCATAAGTTGTAAATTGCTGCGTTGTAAAGCGTCCCTGGGTTTCTTGAAAGGCGTTATATAAATCCAAGCTGTTATTATTATTATTATTATTATTATTATTATTATTAATTATTATTATTATTATTATTATTATTATTATTATTATTATTATTATTATTATTATTATTATTATTATTATTATTATTATTATTATTATTATTATTATTATTATTATTATTATTATTATTATTATTATTATTATTATTATTATTATTATTATTATTATTATTATTATTATTATTATTATTATTATTATTATTATTATTATTATTATTATTATTATTATTATTATTATTATTATTATTATTATTATTATTATTATTATTATTATTATTATTATTATTATTATTATTATTATTATTATTATTATTATTATTATTATTATTATTATTATTATTATTAATACATTTATTTGTTATTTATTAATGTCTTATTTTACTGTTGTGCATTTTTTTCTTATTGTTTACTATCTAATTTAGCTATTTTATTATTTTAACTATTTAATTTTTCGGTCTTTATTATTATTTTATTTGTAATTTTTGTATTGTCTTATGTTATTGTCTTACTGTTTGTCTTATTTAGCTATTTTTACTATCTTATCGAGTTGTTTTATTCCCGTTTTTATCATTTTTTTGTATTTTATTTTTTTATTCTTTTTTAAAACAAACATATAAACAAACATGACAACACACGATAAGATATACAAGCATTAATTGTCAGGGCACATCCAATGAGATCACATTTTGGTTAGTTGTTTTATATAAGATATACCCATAATACCTGTTATCTAAAAAAAAAACCCTACATACATATGCTCAGCTCGAACCCCCCCCTCCCGGACCCCACCTTGAGAAGTACCTCCACTATCCCTCGCACCTAACCAGACACTACCATTATAAGCTAGCTTTTATTCTCTCCACCACTTCTAACCACATTGACATTTTGGATTCATTGAGACCCAGAATTCTTGCTGTAGATATTTCATGGTAAATTACATCGAGATATGTAAGAAACCAAACTTTACGGCAAATTTTTTCCGGTTGAAACCAGCGTGATGCGATCAGCTTTTTGGCTACTGTGATACCCGATAAAACCAATCTCTTTAGCTGTGGATTCACTGCAAACTCAAAAACATCATTCAACAGCAATACCGAGGGGTGTACAGGTATATTCCAAGATACGAGTTTTGATATTTGTTGGGTCACATCTTTCCAGAATGCCTTAACTGGTGAGCAGTCCCAATACATGTGCATAAATGTCCCTTCGTCCCCATTTGTACATTGGGTGCATTTGGAATCTTGTTTGAGCCCCATTCGGCACAGTCTTATAGGAGTCAAGTATGTCCTGTGAATATAGTTAAGATTGATTTGTTGATGATCCGGGTTCCTTGATGTAAGTCGGACATTTGCCCAGGCTCCTTGCCAATCAAAGTCATTTTCCAGGTCTGGTATATCCCTCCTCCAGACAGAGTCAAGTTGGAGGGTTTCATACGAGGACGTTAGTAATTGATGATAAAATTCTGAAACAAAACCTCTCGATGTCTCTCTTGAGTAGAAGAATTTGTGGTATCTGTGGTGTTCAATTGGTCTGTCTAATGGAACACCGTGAGACTTCAAACATAGCTCTAACTGTTTGTGAAAAAGCCATGTGGACTTGGTGAGATTAAATTTTTTGCGTATTTCTTTATCACTACAAAAACCCTGTTTGTTAAAAATATCCCCTAATGAGTGTATGTCTTGCTCTTCCCATATAGGGAATCTTATAGGTCGTTTTCCAATTAAGAGAGCATTGTTATTGAATAAGGGAGTATGGTTGTGCCATTCTTGTGGGTTAGGATTTTTTTTTGTGATTCACGCCATATCCGGATCGCATGAGTAATTATGGGGCCAAATTTTCGTTCACAGTGCTTGATTGGTAGTTTAGTGTATGCTATGTCCTTCAGTCTATGTGGGGCTACTATGTTTTCTTCTATTTTCCTCCAAGATGCTAATGCTTGGGAGTCAAACCATGTTGTCAATGGACTTAATGAGTACGCCTTAAAATATAGGAAAAATTCTGGAAATGCCATGCCACCATCTGCTTTATTTCTCTGTGCGGTGGATCTTTTTATACGTGGTGGTTTGTTATTCCAAATAAATTTGTATGTGGAGGAGTGTAATCTTTTCCAGTAACCCTCTGGAGGGGGTAACGGTAGCATTGAACAGAAGAAGTTGATTTTAGGTAGTACATCCATCTTAACTATTGATATCCGTGCTTGTACTGTGTTCTTAAGTTTTGCCCATCTATCAAGGTCGTCTTTGATTTTGTTTTGGATTTTTGTGTAGTTGTGCTTCACCGTTTGTCTTATGGTAGGGAATATTTCCACTCCCAAACATCTGAAATGTTTTACCATCGGTATCTGTCCTGGGAGGGTTGTATCTTTTTTTGCAGGGGTGTTAAGTGGAAGGAAAGCCGACTTCGGCCAATTTATCTTAAATCCCGATAAATCACCAAAGTCCTCAATCAACTTGAGCAGATGAGGCAATGTGGTGTTGGGGTTTTTCATGAACAATATTACATCGTCCGCATATAAACAAATTTTTTGTTGTGTGCCCTTGATTACGATAGGTTCTATGGATTGGGATTGTCTTATATATTGTGCTAACGGCTCTAATGATAGATTGAACAGACCGGGACTAAGAGGACAACCCTGTCTGGCAGAGCGTGATACCGGAAATATTTCAGATATGATTGTGCCTGTTATAATCATGGCCGATGGGTCTTTGTATAATACTTTAATCATATCGATGAATCCTTTTCCTAACCCCATCCTTTCTAGCACTGCCCACAGATACGACCATTCCAGCCTGTCAAAGGCCTTCATAGCATCCAGGGACAGTATCGCCTTAGGTATGGTGTCCTCTTTGTCGGCATCAAGTACGTGCAGTATACGTCTTATGTTCTCAGTGATCAGGCGGCCTCCTATGAAGCCAGTTTGGTCCGGGTGAACTAAAGACGTCATATGCTTTTGTAATCTGATGGCTAATACCTTAGAGTACAGTTTGATATCTGTTCCGAGGAGGCTTACAGGTCTATAACTACCGCACTCGTTGGGGTCTTTGTCTTTTTTAAGGAGGACTGTTATGAGTGCAATATTGTCGGTTTTATGGAAGTTCCCCTCCTTGACTGAGTATAAGATCATATTTAGTAATAAGGGGCCAATTATGTCCCAACAAGAAAGGTACATTTCTGATGGGAAACCGTCTCTTCCTGGAGCCTTACCACTTTTCATTGCGGTTATGGCCATCTTGAGTTCCTCTAGTGTGATCGGTATTTCTAACTGTTTAGCGTCATCCTCTGAAAGTTTAGGGAGAATAATTTGATTAAGAAATGTGTCCATTTTGTTTTGATCGAAGGTCATTTCTGATTTATATAAATCGGAGTAGAATACTTTGAATGTATCGTTTATTTTTACCGGATCTGTTACAAGTACTTGTTGTGCTCTAATGGTAGTTATATCTGCAAATGTTGCATTAATTCTTAATCGCATGGCTAATAGGTGGCTGGGTTTGGAACCATGGGAGTACTGCTGTTGTCTTGTGCTGCGTATTTGTATTTCCGATTGTTGTCTGTATATGTCATTGATCTCTATTTTTAGTACGTTAACTTGATTTTCTAGTCGAGTTGAGTTGTTGTATTTCAGAGAATTAAATAACGTTGAGTAAAGCGTTTCCAGCTCATCCAGTTTTGTGTTTTGATTCTTGCGCATTTTGGAGGAAAAGCTATCCGTGAAGTCTTTGATCATTCCCTTTACCGACATCCATATTATTCTGGGGTCTTGCACCGAGTTTGCATTCTCCCGTTGGAATACTATAAGAGCTTCTTTGAGTTGTGTAATGAATTCCTTGTTGTTAAGCAGCAACGAGTTAAATCGCCATCTTGGGGCTCGGGAGGATAGTATACCAAATGTACCTTTAAGGAGTAAATAACAGTGATCTGATAGTGCGTTGGGTATCATTTCCACTTCATAATTATCAAATAGTCTCTGTGATGCAAAGACATAATCTATTCTGGATAGTGTCTTATGTCTCGCAGATCGACAAGAGTACTTTCGGGTCGTGGGGTTAAGTAACCGCCATAAGTCCTTTACACCTGTAATCTTTGACCAATCCTTTAATGCCTTCGATGAATTCTTTTGTTCGCTGGAAAAGGCGAGGTAAGATTTGTCTATCCTTGGGTTCCAGATGGCATTAAAATCCGCTCCTATTATAAATGAGTAATCGGGAATGTCTAACATTGCATTGGTTAGTGTAGTGAAGAAATCTTCTTCGTACAAATTTGGGGCGTATACCGCTATCAACGCTATTTTCCTGTTCTTATGTTCAATCTTAGCTATAGTTATCCGACCTTCTACATCAGACCATACTCCCTTTAGTACAATATTCAACTTACGTTTAACGACTATTGCTACACCCCGAGTTCTCGTACCAATAGAGGAGTGACTGATATTATGGTATATGTTGTCCGCTAATTTACCTATGTCTTTCCCTAGAATGTGTGTTTCGCTTAGCAGAGCAATGTCCACATGTTCTTTTTTCATCAGTGTGAGCACGCTTTTGCGTTTAAGTTGGTTATTTATTCCCCCGGTGTTCCATATCATTATATTCAAACTAGCCATAGTCTATACATGTTGCATTGTAATTTTTGGTAATGCTTCTAGAGAGCGAGTCAATACTAGATATACATCCCACTAGTGAGGTCCCGTTGAGAGCCAAGCTTAAAAACATACATATATACAAATAAAAATCCCCTACCCTTCCCTCCCACCGAGAGTCGTACAGGATTGTGTTCCATGAACACAACCTTTGCGTATGACTCTCTCCCTTGCACCACCGGATATCCCAGAATGATCCAATTATCCTTAACATTCCTATGTATACCATAGGATCTAACACTCTAAATTCTACCATAAGTAGAATGTCGACTGTGGCTTGGCCACTTACCCGTAAAAAATAAATAAATAAAAATTTAAATGAGATAAACTAAAAATAAAGACCAAAAATAAGCTTCAATTGTCATGCCTTAATCACTTACATTTTATATGAACTTGTAATTTATAGTAATTTATAGTAACCCATGAATAATATGAAGGTATTGAACTGAAGAGAGAGCCTCAATAAATCAGAGAGAGCGGATGAAAAAGAAAGAAAAAAAAAAAACAAGTAAAAGGAAGAGAACATTAACTTAGATCTTAAAAGAGCATTGCTATGCTTAAACATCTAAAGTATTAATTGGAGAAGTAGTGAAATTATTTCCCATTAATAAAAAACAATTTTTAAATACGTATATGCAGCATTTCCCCCGACCGGGGTGGGCGATGATCGTTGTGTAGAGTGATCTTTCAGCCGGCCGGCTATGATGGCTCTGTGGTTTTGCATCTAGATAGCTGTTGATTATTCCCCCGAGGGGCTTCTGGTAGAATGAATGACCACGTATTGCTGATATTCCAGAATGCTCCATATATCAAAGAATGCTTCGATGTTCTAGATTATTCCAATATGTCATTTTTACATTGTCTGAATGTTCCAGTATGTTCTGGAGTGTTCCAATCTTAAATCCAATATGTCCGCAATAATATACACGTCGGGGAAAGCATTCAAAAACTCTGAGCACGTAGGTCTCTCTGTCCCAAATCCTCGATTATTAAAGGTTGTACTATATGGTGACCTTGCATAACTGAGATTTAAAAGGCCATTTATACACTAATCTGCTCCTGTTCAGACAGGAATTTGGCTGCCTCTTCAGGCGATTTGAGGAGAACTTTTGCTCCTTGTTTGTCAACGGCGCGAAGTATTGCAGGGTATATTAGTAGGGGTCTGTATTTCCCCAGGTATAGTTGAGACATCACCGTCTTGAACTTGGCACGCAGTTCCACTACATCACGACAATAATCTTCAAAGCAGTGTATTGGTACCTCCATGTGTTTCAGATTGCCTTTCATCCTGCGAATTCCACGCATAATCATTTCTTTTATTCTGACTTGGCGCAGTACAACTAATATCACTCTGGGCCTAGCGTTGCTGTCACTGGAGCGGGGTCCCAATCTGAAGCACTCATCCACCTCCGGTATTTTAGGAAGGATTCCTGTTCCCAAGATTTTCTGTAATTCTGTGGCAAACTCTTCAGGGTTTTCACATCTCACTGATTCGTCCAGACCGACAATGCGAATATTCAGCCTGCGTTTTTGATATTCCATCTCGAATATTTTGGCTTTCTGTTCTTTATTGATTCGCGTGAGCTCCTCCGTTATTTCGCTGAGCTCCGTCTTGATTTCATTGTAGTTCCCCTTCATCTCGGCAGTTAGGTTAACTGTGTTAGCCTCTACTTCCTTGTAGATGTGAGTGAATTTGATTTCGTGGGCTTCCACTACTTTCTCCAGAGCCTCGGTGCGTTTATTCTGTGCGTCGGCGTCCGCTCTCAGCGCATCAATTTTGCCTTCAATAGATTCTTTAATAGCATCTACTTTTTGAGTTATTATCTTCTGTGATTCTGTGATCATTTCCTCCATTCTCTTCTCTGTGATCATTACCTCCATTCTCTTCTCCATTGTCTTCCCCATTTCCTCCATTTTCCGGATGATATGTTCGGTATCTGCGGAGGTCTTTGATGGGGTTGAACTTGAAGCGGCCTCTGTCGAGTCAATACTTTCTGCTGTCCGCTGTACGTATCCTGGGTCCCGCAGCGGGACCTCTTCGACTGGTTTTTGGTCTTTCCTTGGGTCTTTCCTTGATGGCATCTCGATTCTTTTGGTCAATATAGTTAGTTGATAGTCTCAGTTGATATATGCGTCAAGTTTTAAACGCATTAATGGTATATAATTATGATTTTAAAACGAAAAAAAAAAATAACGGGTGAGCAGCTGTGTCACATGCGACCTACTCCATTCTACAGCTAAACCGGAAGTCATTCATCATTTTATCATTTTAATGTCTTTATTATTTAATTAATAAAAAAGAAAAAGAAAAAGTATCCTTTTGTTTCGTTTTTCGTGTAAAGCACTTTGAGCTGCAATCTGTATGAATGGTGCTATATAAATAAAGTTATTA
This sequence comes from Notolepis coatsorum, assembly GCF_963971535.1. Lineage (NCBI taxonomy): Eukaryota > Metazoa > Chordata > Actinopteri > Aulopiformes > Paralepididae > Notolepis > Notolepis coatsorum. Next base: position 146,162,645 of record NC_140171.1, on the reverse strand, counting down.
TTATTTTACATTTATTTTCATTTAAATTAAATGTATTTTATTTTAAGACTGAACATGTGTAAGTACTATTTATACTAATTTGTTGGACTTATTATAGCATTCGTTAACATTTATGACCGTCTATAGTGTTTGTGAGATGTTTTTCCAGAGATTCTGGTCATATTCTCCATCAAAAAGCTTGTTTTGAAAAGTACCGTTGTGTGCTACTAACTTTACCCAGGCTGCAGTGCGTTAGCTGCTGAGCTAACGCATGGCTATTGTGAACACAATTGAAGTATTTATTTCGCAAATGCATTGTTTTCAAATAGCCACATTGCTGTATTTAGTGTATTCATTAGTGGCTCATATTCATATACGTATAACATATTTCATTTTATCAACCTAGAATTGACGACAAGGCCTGCTGCTTGACGCTAGCTCCTATGCTAGCATTGGCTAATAACATACAGCTGAGAACCAGGAATACCCAGTGCGGGCCACGCTCCTACCCTACCAAGGAAAGATGCTTCTAGGGCGGCAGAGAGTATGGAAGAAGACAAGGCTCTATGAAGAGAATGGGGTAAGTTTGAAGTTTTTTTTATAACACAAACATGAAAGTTGTATAATTTCCATCACAATATGTAAAAAAAAAAGAAAAAATCTTTTTTAATCTAATCTAATCTAGTTTAATTAATTAATTCATAACTCTTGAACAATAGATGCTATTTCTAATCTGTCAGCTGTTCTATATTGCCAACAAGATTGTCTACAGTCCATTCATTACACATTAATCTGAAATAAGCAAGGAAGTGCTTGAACATTTATTTTTTATCTTCCAAGTTTAATTTCAACAAGTTCATGTGCAACTACATATGAACCATAATAATAGAAATTATTATGATAATCATACACTTATTTTATATCATTGGAAAGCCCGAGTTGTTAGCTTCAAAATGGTACCAAATATGAGGTACTTTGAAATACCCAGTAACTAATATCTATCACAAACCAATGCAAGTTCAAGTTCAAACTGATTTCCTAAATGGACTACAACTCCGTAGTGTTAAAGAATGTCATGTTTTAGACATGTCTATATTATTCAAATGAGCTAAATATATTATATTAGAATTAATATATATTACATTACATTATATTATATCATACATATTATTATTTATATTATTCAAATGGAACTCAAACATGTTCCGTTGTGATGTCACAGTATGATGTTTTATTGTGATGTCACAGTATGATGTTCCATTGTGATGTCACAGTATGATGTTCCGTTGTGATGTCACAGTATGATGTTCCGTTGTGATGTCACAGTATGATGTTCCATTGTGATGTCACAGTATGATGTCATAATCAAACATTCTAGAACATTTGTGTATCTATTCAACAATTCTCTCAGAAGTTCTCAGATCTCAGAAGACAAGTAAATATCTCACTTGTTGTGTCCGGCTACTTGTCTGTAAGCTTGAATATATTCTGTAGATACCATTTTAAAATCACCACATGGAAAAGGAAACAAGCGCCATGTCCTGTACAATCCTTAATGACCTGCGTCTGGAGGGAAGGTACTGTGATGTGGTTATTAAAGTCAACAGCACTGAGTTTAACGCCCACAAGGTCATCCTGTGTTGCTGCAGCGCCTATTTCAGGTACGTTTATCTTGCTTCAGGTTAGCTTGGTTCAGGTTAGCTTGGTAGGGATGGATGTTTCCGTCATCTTAGACGCTTCAATGAATTAATTTGATTTGAATCATTTACTTTGACTGTGCTATAAGGCTGAGCCCGAATGTTCGAACGTTCGTTAATTACGTTGGCATTCATATTTTTAATACATTTTTTCTTTTAATAATTTTTTTTTAAATATATTTTCTTTATGTGTCTATTAATTCTGTTTAAACCAATGGGGTTTTTCTTCACAGTTGCAGATAAAGAGTAGGCTACACTAATATTATAGTATAAGAAATAACTGCTGAGTTATATTCATTAAAGAAAGTTGATTTAATAAAAAAGAAAGACTAATTTAATCAGATTAATAACTTTATTCAAATTGAGGATTTATTTTTAGGATATTTTAAAAAAAAATACCCTGATGAAGTTTTAATCCCAAAAACAGGCTTTGTGGACAGCCTTACTGTGCTAAGACCCTATACTGTACTTCTCCTAAGACCCTATACCAGGGGTCTTCAATTAAGTTTGGCCGAGGGCCACATTTTTTCCAAGCTATAGTATGGGGGGCCGGGAACAAAAACAATGGCTAATTTAATATATATTGATAGTGAAAACATTTTAACTCTGTGACAGACCACCTTATAACTAAGACATACATTTGTGGCAGAGGCAGAGAATGGACAAAATAAACTAGCTGCATAGGTGGCATAATAAACTGTAAACGACATACACATTTGCACTGAACATTATACCTTTGTCTTTTTGCCATTTTATTATAAAACCAGAGACAAGTGCCCATCTCTTATTGGTCTTACTTACATTACGCGCAACCAATGCGTCTATCTGACAGCCCTTTCTGTGGAGCGCACTGGACTATTGAGAAACAATAGGAATTTTCTATTGATTCTCCCAGTCCACGTGACCATTTCTAGCATTTCCATTGGCTATAGTGACAGACATAGATATATGATAAATGGATAGATACAGTGGATTAGATGCAGTCCAGGGAAAACAACCAATCTAGATATTTCAAGATTCTCTGAGAGATGCTCAACATTTTGAGATGACAATCGATTCCGATACAATAAAGCAAGTTAACGGCGATCATCCTTGTAGGAGTGTACATTCCACCGCAAGCCAGCGATAGTGTCGCGCTCTCCAGACTTCACGATGAGGTAAACAAACTCCAAGCCGCGAACGTTAACGCGGCCATTGTGGTAGTGGGTGATTTCAATAGCGCCAATCTGAGAAAGGTTTTGCCTGACTTCTATCAGCATGTGACTTGTAACACCAGAGGCGGTAACATTTTAGATCACTGTTACTCGCAATTCAAGGGTGGCTACAAGGCTCATTCTGCTAGTGGCTTTGGTAAGTCTGATCACGCGGCCATTTTCCTTTCACCAAAGTACAAACAGAGAATCAAGAGCACTCCTGTAGTCTCGCGAGAGGTGCAGAAATGGGATGTGACGTCAGAGGAGACGCTCCAGGCTGCGTTTGAGTGCACAGACTGGAGCGTGTTCCGCGACACAGATAACATTAATGTCTACACGGAGACAGTGCTGGACTATGTTCGTACTTTGGTGGAAGAAACAATCCCCACTACCACAATTAGAGTTTACCCAAATCAAAAACCCTGGGTAGACAAATCCGTCCGTGAAGCTCTGAAAGCGCGCACCAAAGCATACAACGACGGCCTGGTGGCAGGCAACATGAACAACAAGGTGGCGCGATACAACGTAAGGAGGACAGTGACAGAGGCCAAACGGCGCTACAGAGATAAAATTGAACTCCAGTTTGAACAGGCTGACTCCAGAGCTATGTGGCAGGGGCTCAAAACGATGACAGACTACAAAGGCACCTCCCTCAAACTGAACAGTGACATCTCCTTAGCAAATGACCTCAATACCTTCTATGCGAGGTTTGATGCTGGTAATAACAACACCAGCCCACAAGCCATGGCAATGGGGGGGGGGGGGGTCTGCTGCTGATGGAGACTCAGTGTTCAGGGTAACAGAGCATGAGGTGAGGCGGACCTTTAAAAAAGTGAATATCAGGAAGGCAGCAGGACCGGACGGCATCCCCGGCCGCGTCCTAAAAGTCTGTGCCGACCAACTGGCCCCGGTATTCACTGACATATTTAACCTGTCCTTAGAACAGGCTGTCATCCCCACCTGCCTGAAGAAGTCCACTATTATCCCTGTACCCAAAAAATCCAAGCCTGCTTGCCTCAACGACTACCGCCCTGTAGCTCTCACCTCCATAGCCATGAAGTGCTTTGAGAAGCTAGTAAAGGGCTACATCTGCTCCTCCCTCCCCATCAACATGGACCCCCTGCAATTTGCATACCACCCCAACAGGTCCACGGAGGACGCCATAGCCCATGTGCTGCACACAGCAGCATCACACCTGGACAAGAGGAAGGGGAACTATGTGAGAATGCTATTCATCGACTACAGCTCGGCATTCAATACCATAGTCCCCTCCAAACTCATAGCCAAGCTCAGGGACCTGGGCTTGAACTATGACCTCTGCCAGTGGGTCTTGGACTTCCTGACGGGCAGACCCCAGGTGGTGAGAGCAGGCAACTGCACCTCCTCATCCATCACCCTCAACATAGGGGCCCCCCAGGGCTGTGTTCTGAGTCCCCTCCTCTACTCCCTGTACACACACGACTGTGTGGCTCAGCGGAGTAGCAACACAATCATCAAATTTGCCGACGACACAGTGGTGGTGGGCCTGATCTCTGCCAACGACGAGAGGGCCTACCTGGAAGAGGTCAAGGTCCTGGCGGGATGGTGCCAGGAAAACAGCCTCTCCCTGAACGTCAGCAAAACAAAGGAGATGATTGTGGACTTCAGGAGGTCGGGGGTCAAGGACTACAGCCCCCTCAGCATCGACGGGGCACCGGTTGAGAGAGTCAACAGCTTTAAGTACCTCGGAGCCTACATATCCGAGGACTTGACATGGACCACACACATTGACAGTGTTGTGAAGAAGGCACGACAACGCCTCTACTTCCTCAGGCGCCTAAGGAAGTTCCAAGTCAGTCAGAAGATCCTTAAGAACTTCTACTCATGTACAATAGAGAGCATCCTGACTGGCAACATCACCTCCTGGTTTGGGAATAGCACTGCACAAGACCGAAGCAGACTACAAAGAGTGACACGTTCAGCCGAACGCACAATCGGAGGGGGGCTCCCCACCCTCCAGAACATTTACAACAAGCGGTGCAGGGGGAAGGCTAAGAGAATTATTAAGGACTCCAGCCACCCGAACAACTGCCTCTTTGAACTGCTGCGGTCAGGCAAGCGATACCGGAGTCTCAAGGCGAGCACAGAAAGACTCAGAAGAAGCTTCTATCCCCAGGCCATCAGGCTGCTTAACGAACAATGAACACTACACAACAACAACCATCAAACGCACATAGCACACACATCCACACGCACACACTCACTTTAAACAAACACACTGTAGCACCCACTCCCCACACTTTATATTTATTCATGAAGGATTGCACTACAACTCGTACACCTTACAGTAAATTGTACCTAAATTGTACCTCATCCCATTTCTGCATTTCTGCTTTGCACTATATAATATTGTACATTAGTACACTGCATAGTATTGTATATTATGGTAACTCAGTTACGTCTATTCTGCATCGAACATTGTACATATGTCTATACTGAACACTGTGACCTCATTTTCTACTTCTAATTTACATGCTATACTATGTTATTTGATACTATCTTGTCTAGCAGTCTCTGGAGCGTAACAGTAAGAAGCATTTTGTATGAAAGTATTCTGTACTTCTGTATGACAACTATTAAAGAAACTTGAAACTTGAAGCAAGTCTTTATCACAAACAAATCCAAAGATATTTAATGTTTTACAAAACATGTCTAGTGTTGCGCCCGGCTTTAGAGGGTTAAAAGCCTAATTGTATTTTTTATTTAGTCAATAAGTGTCTTGTTGTAATTCCTTATATACCTAATGTAGCGCATCTTCTTGAGGCAGATTCAGCTTTTTTTGCTCTGATTTGACTTCAGTTCAATTGCATTGTTACTATTCACATGTGTGGTGCCGTCACAGTCATATGTGACTGGGCATGGGGGCGCGGGACTTGTTGAGGTAAGGTCCAATTTATTTTTTACATATTGTGAAAGTACAGATTCATACCTTAAAAATAAGCCATCACTTGAACATTTTGGTGGGATATTTTCCAAGCTACATCCTATAAATCATGGTGATATCAGTAAACACATTCAGAGATGAATGGTCTTCGAACTTGTGGAGAGGTTCACACCTGTGATTTAATCAACTACAACCCTACCCAGAATGCATTGTATTCCATGGCCCCCCTCTCTCTGGGGACATTAACACCTTGCATCAGGCTCTTTTGTTATGGCAATGACTCTGTCTTGTGGCAAGTTGTCGTGGCAGTTGAAGTATTTGCCTTGTAAGTCTAAAAGCTAAATGACTGTATTATAAGGAAAGGTTAACCTTCTGTAGTGTGGTAGTGAAAGGTTAACCTTCTGTAGTGTGGTAGTGAAAGGGTTAACCTTCTGTAGTGTGGTAGTGAAAGGTTAACCTTCTGTAGTGTTGTAGTGAAAGAGTTAACCTTCTGTAGTGTGGTAGTGAAAGGTTAACCTTCTGTAGTGTGGTAGTGAAAGGTTAACCTTCTGTAGTGTTGTGGTGAAAGAGTTAACCTTCTGTAGTGTGGTAGTGAAAGGTTAACCTTCTGTAGTGTTGTAGTGAAAGAGTTAACCTTCTGTAGTGTGGTAGTGAAAGGTTAACCTTCTGTAGTGTGGTAGTGAAAGGTTAACCTTCTGTGGTGTTGTAGTGAAAGGTTAACCTTCTGTAGTGTGGTAGTGAAAGGGTTAACCTTCTGTAGTGTGGTAGTGAAAGGTTAACCTTCTGTAGTGTGGTAGTGAAAGGGTTAAGCTTCTGTAGTGTGGTAGTGAAAGGTTAACCTTTTGTAGTGTTGTAGTGAAAGGTTAACCTTCTGTAGTGTGGTAGTGAAAGGTTAACCTTCTGTAGTGTGGCAGTGAAAGGTTAACCTTCTGTAGTGTGGTAGTGAAAGGTTAACCTTCTATAGTGTTGTGGTGAAAGAGTTAACCATCTGTAGTGTGGTAGTGAAAGGTTAACCTTCTGTAGTGTTGTAGTGAAAGAGTTAACCTTCTGTAGTGTGGTAGTGAAAGGTTAACCTTCTGTAGTGTGGTAGTGAAAGGTTAACCTTCTGTGGAGTTGTAGTGAAAGGTTAACCTTCTGTAGTGTGGTAGTGAAAGGTTAACCTGTGGTGTTGTAGTGAAAGGTTAACCTTCTGTAGTGTGGTAGTGAAAGGGTTAACCTTCTGTAGTGTGGTAGTGAAAGGTTAACCTTCTGTAGTGTGGTAGTGAAAGGGTTAACCTTCTGTAGTGTGGTAGTGAAAGGTTAACCTTTTGTAGTGTTGTAGTGAAAGGTTAACCTTCTGTAGTGTGGTAGTGAAAGGTTAACCTTCTGTAGTGTGGTAGTGAAAGGTTAACCTTCTGTAGTGTTGTGGTGAAAGAGTTAACCTTCTGTAGTGTGGTAGTGAAAGGTTAACCTTCTGTAGTGTTGTAGTGAAAGAGTTAACCTGTAGTGTGGTAGTGAAAGGTTAACCTTCTGTAGTGTGGTAGTGAAAGGTTAACCTTCTGTGGTGTTGTAGTGAAAGGTTAACCTTCTGTAGTGTGGTAGTGAAAGGGTTAACCTTCTGTAGTGTGGTAGTGAAAGGTTAACCTTCTGTAGTGTGGTAGTGAAAGGTTAACCTTCTGTGGTGTTGTAGTGAAAGAGTTAACCTTCTGTAGTGTGGTAGTGAGAGGTTAACCTTCTGTAGTGTGGTAGTGAAAGGTTAACCTTCTGTAGTGTGGTAGTGAAAGGTTAACCTTCTGTAGTGTGGCAGTGAAAGGTTAACCTTCTGTAGTGTGGTAGTGAAAGGTTAACCTTCTGTAGTGTGGCAGTGAAAGGGTTAACCTTCTGTAGCTGTGAGAGAATTGTTGAATAGATACACAAATGTTCTAGAATGTTTGATTATGACATCATACTGTGACATCACAAATGTTTTCGGGCATTCATAACATAATTTTCTACGATGAATTGAAAATGGGGGACCCTGATGTAAACAAGACGAAGGTCTTTCTCTGGTCTGCATCCCCTTAACAATTGTGTGTATTGAGCTGTACTGTATTGTACCCAATCTGCAATCTGTTAATAAAGTTGTCAATCAATAAATCAACCAATCAATCAATCAATCAATCAATCAATCAATCAATCAATCAATCAATCAATCAATCAATCAATCAATCAATCAAGTTAACCTTCTGTAGTGTGGCAGTGAAAGGTTAACCTTCTGTAGTGTGGTAGTGAAAGGTTAACCTTCTGTAGTGTGGTAGTGAAAGGTTAACCTTCTGTAGTGTTGTAGTGAAAGAGTTAACCTTCTGTAGTGTGGATGTGAAAGGGTTAACCTTCTGTAGTGTGGTAGCGGCGTTTCTGCCACTCTTCACAAGCAAAGAGACTGTTTCCATTCCGTGAAAACCCGCCCTACTCTGCTCTGATTCGCAGACTGTGGGTGGGGGGGGAGAAACGCTGAATGTGATTGGATCAGAGTAGCCAGACAGACAGGCAGAGCAGCCAGCCGGACAGTGGAGCACTGAGAGAGAGGAGCTAGCGGAGGATTTAACGAGGCGCGTTAATACATTTGTTTATCTGGCTTACTGCTGCGGATTCAAGCCAAGTTGCAATAATACAGTACAGCTCAATACACACAATTGTTAAGGGGATGCAGACCCAGAAAGACGTTTGTCTTGTCATCAAATGAATTGCCAGCGCGCGTTCGTCCCGGGCGCCTCATCTCTCCTGCCTCGAGCAGCACCACCAAGCAGCAGCAGCAGCAGCATGCCCCGCGCGATTGTACATTGTAACGTTAACACAGCCCAGCTGTCAACTATGTTATTTAGATGTATTTAGCCATTAGGTTGCAAAAAATGCACCCTAACGAAATTCGTTCGCTCATAAAATTCTAACTGTGTTTTAATGGTTTTTAATTAAGTTAAAACACGCGTTTTATAACGGCCGTCAAGGCCTCTTTTTTTTATCTTTTTTATTTAGACACTGCGTTTGTCACACGTTACGTTGCTTATAACTTATAACATTAAGATAGTGTATTAACATTGTTATTCTCTCTCTGAGAAAGGAGAGCTAAATAATGTGTCTGTGTGTTTTTTAACACCTCTTAAGTACCAGTACTTGATACCCGGACAGGCCGCACCCAGCCCACGCGTGTAGTTTTTCTCCTCATGAGAGAAAATCCTTGTGGAACTATATAACAATAATTACCTCATTTACAAGTTGTATTTAAGTTTGCAAATAAGGGCAAATAAGGGAACACATTAATGACAGTTCAAATATGTAAAAAAAATCAAGATTTCGATTTTTTGGATTTTCTGAACAGCAAGACATTTTCTTCATTTCCTGACACCTCCCCCTTGCGAATCAAATCGGGTTTGGTCACGTCGAGTCACATATAAGTAAAGATAAAGTTTGAATGACTTACTGAACTGGTGTTTTAATTTCACACCACACATGTGGTGTGGCTGGTTTGTTATTTCAGCACCAGGCGCTGTCCACCGACTTTTTTCATGTTGAGCAAGCGCTACATTGCACCTCGCTGCCTATACCTGTTATTCACTCTCAACATGGATAAAACAAAGTATAATAAGCATTATTTAGGTGGTGGTAGTGTCTCTATTTGGACATTATAGCTAACATATAGCCTAGCCTAGTTTGTCTGATACAAATTTTTTTTTTTATTATTTTCATTTTTTTAAATAATCTGAGGGGCCAGATATTATTGCTAGCGGGCCAATTTCAGCCTGTGGGCCGCCTATTGCCGACCCCTGCCCTATACTGTACTTCTCCTGTAGAAAGATATTATACTGTACTTCTACTGTAAACAGATACTATACTGTACTTCTACTATGAAAATATACTATACTTCTACTATGCTAAGACCCTATACTTCTACACATGGCCGCCTAGTTATAGTTGAAAGTGGAATGCAATTTTATTTTAAATAAATTTTTTTTCTTTTTTTTATATTTTGGGACAGGCAAGGGGTTGTTTGGAGGGGGTCCGGCATGACCCCCTCCACGGCAGATTTTTTTAAATTGAATGAACCTGTATGTGCAATTTCCTGCAATATAGAGCCTTCAATCTTGACCAATAAAGCTGCTCTTTTCACTATAAAACTCAGTTTATATTGCAGTATGATAGCCAATTACTATAATAATAATATATTAATATATATACTGTATATATATACTGTATATTGATTTTTCGCTCATTTATTTTTATTAAATCAATCTCCTTTCAAATAGGCCAAGTTTTTAATAAGAAAGAGACAAAATATATATTTCCATTACCTGTAACTCTTGTGTATCTTTCTCTCCTTCTCTGCCTCCTCCCTGAGTCTGCAGTGCACTGTCATGACATCGATCTCCAAAAAAAAAAAATTATTAAAAAAAAAAGTTAAAACTTTTTTTTATTTTTTTGGAGGCCCCTCGTCACTAGAGGCCCACGGGCCGCAGCCGTCGTTAATCCGGCCCTGCTCGTCTGCCATATAGATAGCGAACGTTAACGTTTGCAAACGAAGTCAACGTCATCCAGCTGACACCACATATCTAGATAATATGACAACGTTAGCTAACGGCTAGTGTAGCCGGTGTGATCTTGTCTGCGTTGTGTTTAAAGTCGATTCGACCCCTGTTAAGGGATCGCCCTGAGTGGGAGTTGAACCCCGGACGCCGGCGCCGCGGGCGGCATCACAGACCACTAAGCAAGAAGTGAATTCACTGCTTGCTTCCGGGTCTGGATGCCTCTGGGGAGTGAGTTTACTTGCAGTACCGCTTACCATCCACAGCCACGTCACTACTTGTACCCGTGACTGTGGATATACTGCAGTACCTCCGTTACACTCACCCCACTAAACTCACACCACCCAGGGCATCCGGGTCACGGCACTACGTGTAGCCGGTGTGATCTTGTCTGCGTTGTGTTTTAGTCGATTCGACCCCTGTTAAGGGATCGCCCTGAGTGGGAGTTGAACCCCGGACGCCGGCGCCGCGGGCGGCATCACAGACCACTAAGCAAGAAGTGAATTCACTGCTTGCTTCCGGGTCTGGATGCCTCTGGGGAGTGAGTTTACTTGCAGTACCGCTTACCATCCACAGCCACGTCACTACTTGTACCCGTGACTGTGGATATACTGCGGTACCTCCGTTACACTCACCCCACTAAACTCACACCACCCAGGGCATCCGGGTCATGGCACCACATGTAGCCGGTGTGATCTTGTCTGCGTTGTGTTTAAAGTCGATTCGACCCCTGTTAAGGGATCGCCCTGAGTGGGAGTTGAACCCCGGACGCCGGCGCCGCGGGCGGCATCACAGACCACTAAGCAAGAAGTGAATTCACTGCTTGCTTCCGGGTCTGGATGCCTCTGGGGAGTGAGTTTACTTGCAGTACCGCTTACCATCCACAGCCACGTCACTACTTGTACCCGTGACTGTGGATATACTGCGGTACCTCCGTTACACTAGCACTAAAGCTAACGCCAACCAGAGGGAAACCTTGTTATTATTATTATTATTAGAGGATTTACGGTATGACCAGATGGTATTTCGGGACCGTGAAACACTTTTATTGTATTGCGTGGTAGAAGTTCTACCACTCAATAGTAAAGACATGTCTAACATAATCCTTTGTTTGAACGACTTACTGGAAAATCCTGCCTGCCACCAATGACACACTCGGTGGGCTTTGATATTTACACTGACTCAGCCTGTGCCTCAGCGTGTGCAGCGCACGGCGGTCTGCTGGGAGTGGGGAGGCACTGGATCAAACCATATGGGGCAGGGGGTGTCTCAATCTTTGGAAACTTAAAAACTTGCTATTAAGTGTCATTGCGTATTATTAATTTGATTGAAATTACGTAGTTATGGTTAGATTTATATATTGGGGGGGGATATATCATATTTTTCATATGATCAAAAAGTGGGGGAGCAAAAACATAAGTTTGCTCACCCAAGTTCAATAGTGGGTGAGCAGCTGCTTCAACTGCTACATTACGTAGGCGCCAGTGCTTCTACAGTGAAAATATATATTAGTACACAGGACAGAATGTTGCTACTGTTTACTCATCAGATATCTCTATACTCTGCATCCCACAGAACCCTCTTCACTCGCTGGAGCGACTCAGAGAAACCAGTCTACAGTATCCCTGGGGTGTCCCCGGGTATGATGCAGCTCATCATAGAGTACGCCTACACACGCTTTGTTCCGGTGACAGCAGAGAACGTGGAAGAGCTTCTAGTGGCTGCAGACCAGCTTCTCGTCATTGGCATAGTAGGAGCGTGCTGTGACTTCCTAGAAGGCCAGCTGTCTCTGGAAAACTGTGTCGGCATCTGGAGGTTTGCGGACATCTACTGCTGCCCTGACCTGAGGCGCAATGCCTATCTCTTCATTGTGTGCCACTTTGAGGAGATGCTGCGCGTCTCACAGGAGTTTGTGGAGCTGTCCCTGCAGCAACTGGTGGACATCATCGAGAGGGATGATCTGAACGTGAAGAGTGAGGAGACAGTGTTCGAGGCCGTCCTCCGTTGGATCGACCACTCCCGTGAGGAGCGTAAAACACACATCCCTTTGCTGCTGCCCAAGGTAACTAATTATATTACTGTGCATTACATTAAAAACAACACTAGGTTCCCTAGTACAGTGGTTCTCAAACATTTGGGTCCAAACTGTTCCCTAGCAACAGAATTTCAGTGAAACCGTCTACAACTGCTGTCTAAGTTGTACTTGCTTGTCTCTTCCCAGGTTCGCATGGGCTTGATGAGGCCTGACTACTTCCGGAACAACGTCGAGAACAACCCTGTGGTGAGGGACAGCCACGACTGCAGGCCCCTCATCCTGAGCGTCCTGAACCCCCCTGGCTCTGACAGGCTCCCAAACGCCCTGACCCGCCCACGTCTGCCCCAGGAGGTTCTATTGGCCATCGGAGGCTGGAGTCCCGGCAGCACGACCAATGGCATGGAGACTTACGATATCCGAGCTGGTGGATGGATGGACGTGAACGTTGAGGCGGAGAGTCCCCGGTCCGGCCACGGCACCGCTTATCTCCACGGTCTGGTCTACTGCGTCGGGGGCAGAAATGGCAGAGAGTATTTGAACAGTGTGAGCAGGTTCAACCCTGTCACTCGCAGCTGGCTGCAGGCGGCTCCCATGCACTCACGCCGCGGTCACGTCAGCGTGGTCGCGTTGGACGGCTGTATCTACGCCATGGGAGGGTTCGACGGACGCGTGCGACTGAACACCGCCGAGCACTATGAGCCTGAAACCAACCAGTGGACACTGATCTCACCCATGCTGGAGCACAGGAGTGCCGCCGGGGCAGCAGCCCTCCACGGCAAGGTGGGTGGAACTGAGGAACACAAGGTGGTAGATGAACACAAGGTGGGTGGAACTCAGGAACACAAGGTGGTAGAATGAACACAAGGTGGGTGGA
>NC_140171.1:146136909-146144409 GCF_963971535.1 Notolepis coatsorum | reverse complement strand
ACACACACACACATGCACACACACACACACACACACACACACACACACACACACACACACACACACACACACACACACACACACACACACACACACACACACACACACACACACACACACATACACACATGCACTGTGCTCCATGCTGTTCATGTTTTTTATATGAATCCTTCTTCCTGAGCTGAAGCCCTGCACAGTGGTACACATCAACCAACTCCCTGCCTGATTTCATTCCACGAAGAAATTGGTTTTCATGCCAAAGTAGCTCTCTAAACAAATCACACAACACCTTATGCCCTCAACTCTGCCATCTTTAAACCAATCACATAACACCTCATAGCCTCAACCCTGCCATCTTTAAACCAATCACACAACACCTTATGCCCTCAACCCTGCCATCTTTAAACCAATCACATAACACCTCGTAGCCTCAACCCTGCCATCTTTAAACCAATCACATAACAACTCGTAGCCTCAACCCTGCCGTCTTTAAACAAATCACACAACACTGTATACACTCAACCCTGCCATCTTTAAACAAACCTTTACCCCTGCCTTCAAGCCTTGAACTCCTCCCTCTCTCACTTTTTATATATTTTTAATTTATTTAAAATGTTCTCTACTAAAACTGTATTGTTTGTTTTGCTCTGTAAAGTGTCTTTGAGCATTTGGAAAAGCGCTATACAAATTTGATGTATTATTATTAGTGTGGGTGCAACCTATACTATTTATTTATTTATTATTCCGCTTATTTTTGTCCGCTACCTCCTCCCAGAGCTTTCGCACCACATACACGTGTAAGGTATCAAAACGACCGGCTTGGTCCAACTCGAGTTGCTATTACTTTTTTTTTAAAGTTTCACCGCACCGTTTGGCTACAAATCGGGACATTTCGGTCCATAGGGAATGAATGGCGGAATGTAATTAACTAGAGTGTAGAAGCTGCATTTTTTTTTTTACCATCACCGTTTGTAAATTGCAACAGTGATCTCAATTTTGGACATAGATATAAAAACAACACATCAAAACGATGACACGACTGTGCCCTCGCTCACAAAAGAAAGATAAATAGAATTGGACATTTCTATCTCAACTTATGACCATTTCTTTGAAAGTCATGCTCCAGATAGACACGAATGGGTTCTCCACTCTAGCTAAAATCTGATATTTTACCGTCCCTTCCCTTGTTTTCCGATCGCCACCCAGGCCGCGTGTATACCTTCCACAACGGAATTCGGTTTCCGGGTTCCTCTGATTGGCCGCGACCGCCACGTGACCCGCCCCCCTATCCAGCGCTGCCGCGAGTGGCAGAGCGAGCGGCCGCGGACTCGCTCGCTTCCTCAATTTATACGCATGGAAGTATTGACTGAATGAATGAATGAATGAATGAATGAATGAATGAATGAATGAATGAATGAATGAATGAATGAATGAATGAATGAATGAATGAATGAATGAATGAAAACTTTATTTAACAGATTGCAGAATGGGTACAATACAGTACGGCTCAATACACACAATTGTTAAGGGGATGCAGACCTGAGAAAGACGTTTGTCTTGTTTACATCAGGGTCCCCCATTTTCAATTCATATAGAACGACTACGCCGTAACAAATCATTAAAAAAATATACCGTTAACTGGAATATGTTGTGCCTTTACACATATGTTGGATTATGTAATTGGTTTGTCATGACAAACAAATAAAAAAATCACGATTTACCCGCTGGCTACAACAACACACAGTGACTGCATGTAGTCACTGTGTGTTGATGTTGTAGCCACCTCCTCAGATGCATGCGTACTAAGCTCCCCCTTAAGCTCCAGGAGAGAGGGGAGAGGCTGAAAACCAGCAGTTCTTGCCCGACTGATGGGAGCCGAATCCCCGGATCCGATTTGTCTGATGAATACCCCCAAAACATGGAGGTCCCGAATGCATGGAAGTATTGATTGCGCTGTAACAAATCATTGAAAAAAGATACCGTTAACTGGAATATGTTGTGCCTTTACACATATGTTGGATTATGTAATTGGTTTGTCATGACAAACAAATTAAATATCGCATCGCCGGCTGTCTCTGGCTTGCTCCAGCGGACACCAGAGCTCAGCCCCCGGCGAGAATGTGCTGCCGCGAGCGGCATCGCTGAGCTCTGGTTCTGACTACATGCAGTCACTGAGTGTTGTTTTAGCCAGCGGGTAAATCGCGATTTTTTTATTTGTTTGTCATGACAAACCAATTACATAATCCAACATATGTGTAAAGGCACAACATATTCCAGTTAACGGTATATTTTTTTTATGATTTGTTACGGCGTAGTCGTTCTATATGAATTGAAAATGGGGGACCCGGATGTAAACAAGACAACCGTCTTTCTCAGGTCCGCATCCCCTTAACAATTGTGTGTATTGAGCCGTACTGTATTGTACCCATTCTGCATTCTGTTAAATAAAGTTTTCATTCATTCATTCATTCAGTCAATACTTCCATGGGTATAAATTGAGGAAGCGAGCGAGTCCGCGGACACGGCAGCGGCAGCGCTGGATAGGGGGGCGGGTCACGTGGCGGTCGCGGCCAATCAGAGGAACCCGGAAACCGAATTCCGTTGCGGAAGGTATACACGCACCCAGGCCACAATTGTTGACGGAATTACACAACATCGCACATAACCCTTCACATAAGGGTATTCACATAAAGCAGCACGGTGGTGTAGTGGTTAACACTGTCGCCTCACAGCAAGAAGGTCCAGGGTTCGATTCCCGCTTGGGGACCAGGTTTCCATGATGCCAGGTACCCAGGTGGGGTATCTCCCAGGCCTTTCTGTGTTGAGTTTGCATGTTCTCCCCGTGCTCGCAAGGGTTTCCCCCCCCGATAAGATAAACCCAATGGAAAAACATGCACAACAACAGATCGCTAGCGCTGTGGCATCCTTGACGAAGACGGGCAGGAGCACATGGATTGGTCCCCGGGCGCGGCCCTCCCCGACGCCTGTCTGCTCCCGGCTGCCCTTGGGGGGAAGGACGACGGGATGGGTTAATCGCAGAGACGAATCCCATCGGCGATCCTACAAAGAACAATGCATGCGTGTGTGTTCCGGTGTGTGTGTGTAACCGTGTGTGCTAACCGCTAAACATTGAGGATAGTTGCATGCCAATTAAAGACCTCTGAACAGGTCCTGCATTATTATTATTATTATTATTATTATTATTATTATTATTATTATTATTATTATTATTATTATTATTATTATTATTATTATTATTATTATTATTATTATTATTATTATTATTATTATTATAACCCTTCAAGTGCTCATACTAAGACGACTAAGCTTCATCTCTTATCGTTTTGCTTTAATCATCGTGAGAGTGAAGGACGCCTCAGCCCTCATTGAAATACATTGGGTCCATAGTGCATAGTCATTGCGTCAGTTAGGATTCGAAGCAATTAGGGGTAGCAGGTGGCATGACTCAGAGCAGGGGTTCCCAACCTTTTTTCCCCCAGGGACCCCCAAACATATCTGATGAAATTCCTGGACCCCCCTCCTAATAAAATACCATAAAATACTATTTTTTTGTCATTTTAATACTTTTTTTGTCATTTTAATAACAAACTGCTTATACACAGACATATGCATCATAATTAGACCCACTATGCTTCTTTGACTTGTGCCTTCAATCAACAAATCTCATCTTGCACCATATGTATTTCAAAATGTTGGCCAATATTCAAATCCTGTATTCATCCTGTCAAAAAAGGCCCTAATGGTGAACGGATTGCATTTATGTTGAATGAAGTAAGAATCCACTGCAGTAAAAATATCCTCACCTCGAGTGGTGGTAGTAAGGTTGACTGACATGAGAATGTCCTGCTTCAGATCCTCATTTTCGATATACTGCACATAAACGATGAGCACAGCCTCGTCTGCGACAGTTGTAGTTTCATCAAGTTGTATGGCAAATGGACCCTTTCTAAGCTTTTCTGACAGCTGCTGCTCGCAATCACTTGACATCTTATCAATTCGGTCTTTCAC
Source organism: Notolepis coatsorum (assembly GCF_963971535.1). NCBI lineage: Eukaryota > Metazoa > Chordata > Actinopteri > Aulopiformes > Paralepididae > Notolepis > Notolepis coatsorum. Next base: position 146,140,380 of record NC_140171.1, on the reverse strand, counting down.
TACATTGTTCGAGAGTGGTACTGATTTTTGTTTATCCGCCACCTGTGGGCCGCACAGTTTCTAAACCATTTTGATGCAGGCTGGTTTGATGAGCTGCTCGCCAATATTGTGCGGTTTCTTTGCTTTTGCAATTAAAAGCGAACACTCAAAGGCGGCTTCGGTAGCCTTCTGTAAATCACTGCCACCCCTGTTCCACGCTACTCTAACATCAACGGGCTTGTTCGCCTTGAGAGACTGTTCTTTCCTCCGAAAAAAGTCTGGATCCTTCCCAACGATTTCTGGGTGCTTAGACGCCTGATGTCTCTTCAGCTTGCTGGGCTTCAGGCTCGAGTTTGCCAACTTTTCTCCACAAATCACACACTGAATGAATGAATGAATGAATGAATGAATGAATGAATGAAAAGTTTATTAACAGATTGCAGAATGGGTACAGTACAGTACATCTCAATACATACAATTGTTAAGGGGATGCAGACCAGAGAAAGACTTTCGTCTTGTTTACACCAGGGTCCCCCATTTTCAATTCATCATAACATATATGACATACAGATAGACAGTACTGCTACATCTATACATTTATGACATATCAGATTTGCAAATACAGTACTGTTTGTGATACAAAAGTGTCCAGAAAAGGAGTGTATATACATTTGGCGTAGAAACTGTACATTGGAGGAGGTTGGTGGGGTGGGGTTGGGTGGGTTGGGTGAGGGCTGTACATTGGAGGTGGGGGGGGGGGGTTGGGTAGGGGACACACACACATTTTACACTGTACATTGGAATGTTGACAAAGCCTTACTTGGTCATTTACTGTACAACTAGGTTAGGACATTTGTAGGGGCCAGTTTCGAATTGCAGTCTCACGTAGGTGTTTTTTGAGAGTGTTTTTGAAGGTGGGTAGTGATTCACATTCCTTTACAGCTTTAGGCAGGGCGTTCCACATTGATGTGGCATAATTGCGAAACGTGTTTAGTCCCTTGTTTGAGCCGAATCTGGGTTTTACATGATTTGTGGAGCTCCCTCTGGTGTTGTGATCGTGGTATTCACTGACCTTTGGGAAGTATTTTGACATGTACATGGGTACCTTGGTCGCGTAGTGTATCTTGTAGACCAGGCCCATTGCAAGTTGCTGTACTCTGTCGTCTACTCTAAGCCATCCTCAGGTCATTTGTCTGGTCCCTCAGTGAAGCCCATGGTGATGTAATTTTCGCGATTGCTGTAGGTCCTAACTTTTTTTGCAGATGAGCTGCCGTCATCTCCTTTTCGTTTGTCACACATTTTCGCCTCTGGCGGCTGACTGCAGATGAGCCGAGAAAGTTAACTAGCGTGCTAGGCTAGCTACGGAAAGTGATACAGTCAACTGATTCGCGTTTTAGCGGCTACCCGGTAGCCTACTGTTAACGTTAAAAAATCATGTCTAGATGTTTATTTATTTATCTTTATTTTTTATTGTAGTGGAGAGACTATTCATGCTTCTGATGATAAAAATATGCTAATTAAATATTTATCTAAAAAAAAAAAAAAAAAAAGGACCTCAAATCATCTGTGGTCTGGCGGACCCCCTGCGCCCCCTGGCGGACCCCAGGTTGGGAATCACTGACTCAGAGGGAGCTGTCAATCAACTCACTACTGCTGACCTAGCAATGACCTCTCAGGGAGTTAACCCTTGATGTCCCCTTTTTGTATCTTTTGAACCGTTTGTCGTAGAGACTTGCGGGTTGTGGCATTGTACTCAGTAGGGATATCCTCTTTCATGGTCTATGTTGACCACTCCCCCGATCCGTAGGCCACACCCCCTTAGACCACACCCCCTTTGTGTATCTTTTGAACCGTTTGTCGTAGAGACTTGCGGGTTGTGTCATTGTACTCAGTAGGGATATCCTCTTTCATTGGTCTATGTTGACCACGCCCCCATGGTTTGGCCCCTCCCCATTCAGGGGATTACCCATATGTTGACCACACCCCCATGGTTCGGCTCCTCCCCCTTATCATTAGGTCCCGCCCCCTGTTTGGATCTTTTGAACCGTTTGTCGTAGAGACTTGGGGGTTGTGCTATTGTACTCAGTAGGGATGTCCTCTTTCATTGGTCTATGTTGACCACGCCATAGTTTGGCCCCTCCCCCTTGTGTATCTTTTGAACCGTTTGTCGTAGAGACTTGCGGGTTGTGTCATTGTACTCAGTAGGGATGTCCTCTTTCATTGGTCTATGTTGACCACGCCCCCATGGTTCGACTCCTCCCCCTTATCATTAGGCCATGCCCCATTTTGTATTTTTTAAACCGTTTGTCGTAGTAGATCTATGTTGACCTCTCCCCCGATCCTTAGACCACACCCCATTTTTGTATCTTTTGAACCGTTTGTCGTTGAGACTTGCAGGTTGTGCCAGTGTACTCAGTAGGGATATCCTCTTTCATTGGTCTATGTTGACCACTCCCCCGATACTTAGGCCACGCCCCATTTATGTATATTTTGAACAGTTTGTCATAGAGACTTGCGGGTTGTACCATTGTACTCAGTAGGGATATCCTCTTTCATTGGTCTATATTGACCACATCCTTAGACCACACCCCATTTTTGTATCTTTTGAACCATTTGTCATAGAGACTCGCGAGAGACCCTCTCCCGTTGGCCGGCGGTGCACAGGCATCACCCACTCTTTCACAATTTCCCCGTGCGGAATTGTCTAGTTATTATTATTATCTTTAAACAAATCACAAATCATATAACACCTTATAGCCTCAACCCTGCCATCTTCAAACCAGAAGGTAAAGACGACTTAAAACTGTTAAACAGTTACTGTTAAACAGTAATACATAACTATTTTATTGCACTGTAAAAAACTGATTTTATATGTCTGCACTTTATGTGCTAATGTTATGTCTATTATATTCTACTATTTGATTGCACTGCACTATTGCACTATTTTACTCTGTCTATTCTAACTTATTATTTTTATTATTGTCTATTTTTAGTCTATTGGTATGTTAGATCCTAATGTGAACAAAAATATCTTTTTCTGTTGTAAAGCACTTTGAGCTGCACTTTTTATTATTATATTATTATTATTATCTTTAGAAATGTGTTACACCACTGCGACATCCATTCAAAACGCATTCAACACATTTTTCCTTTTCACCGCTAGATGTCATCAACATCGATTTTACCAATGTCGGTTGTTCGTATACCTACAATTATACAAACTACTAGTAAATGTCCTGTAGATCTCGAGAGTTTGCAGGCAACACTGCACTTCCTTGGGTCCTCAGCAATATAACCGAAATGTGTGACGTTGATTGGATGAAAGGTCAGACACACAGACTCCTTCTATTTTTGTTAGATTTTCAAAAAGCCAAACTTCCTTCAAACACAATCATTTTAGAGGGTGAAATTAATATCGCTCTCTCTCTCTCTCTCTCTCTCTCTCTCTCTCTCTCTCTCTCTCTCTCTCAAACACACTCTCTCTTGCTCCCT
>NC_140171.1:146096909-146134409 GCF_963971535.1 Notolepis coatsorum | reverse complement strand
CTCAAGGATCTTCAGTCACAGTGCTCAGGTATTCTGCCACTGTGTACTCTCTGTTTAGGGCCAAATAGCATTTCAATTTCTTTCCAATGTGTCTCTCTCTCTCTCTGTACACTGTATATTGACTGTAGAACGGGAGCTCTCTCTCGCTCTCTCTTTTGCTATATGTTGACTGTATCATGCCCCGCCTCGGGCAGCGCTATTATTTAAGAATATGTTGACTGTATAAAAAAAAAAATTTTTTTTAAACTTTGGCCATTTCCCTGGCTCTTTTATACGTTTATCGCATTTATACTTGGTCAAGTTCGACCGACAGAAGCAGGCTGAAAGGGTTCAGATGGGGGGGAAGACACTCTGGGAAAGGCACGGCTGCAGTCCGGGATTCGAACTCGCTCAGCCCCAGATCCGTGACGAGCACGGTTGTCCACGGCGCTGAAATAGCACTCGCGGTACGTGGTGAGCTACTGGAGCTCCCCCTATCAATAAGCTTGCTCCTGTCGGGAGATATCCACCAAAATCCCGGTCCAGTTAGTACTAGGTATTAAGCAAGACAACTCAGACTACTGACACAAGCAGCGACGATCACCGTCGCGACAAACACAACAACCAACATAGCCAACCCTCCACCGCTCAAGACTGGACCCCCGACATGTGGATGTGTGAAATGGAAATCTAACCGACAACCTCACGGTCAAATCGCCTGCTAGCTTAGGCAACCTAGCCAGGCTGGCAAGGCTAACCGGCACAGGACAAAGGGTTGCCAGCAGAGAAGACACAGGACAAAGGACCCCCCCCTCCCCCCTCCCCATATACCCACACACGGACCACAAGAAGATATCAACAAAACCACCCCCCCCCCCACCGCAGCACCAGACACAGACGGACATCAATACCTCAAACCGGACGACATCAACGAAATAACAAAAGCAAATGGACTGAACATTTTCCACCTAAACATAAACAGCCTAAGAACCAAACTGGCTGAAATCAGACAATTATTCATTAACGGTAAGACAGATATACTATGCTTCTCAGAAACAAAACTTGATGCATCTGTAAGGGACCCAGAGATTGAAATTGAAAATGGATTAAATTGTCAGAAAGGATAGGAATTAGTATGGAGGTGGTGTCTGCGTGTATATTCATAAAGATTCCAAATTCATCAATCGTACTGACGTGAACCATGATGAAATTTAAACAGTTTGGGTTGAAATCTTGTTCGAAAGGGCAAAATCCGTACTAGTAGGCACAATCTATAGACCACCAGAACAGAGTGGCTTCTATGATACACTGGATGGGTGTTTAGCTTCGGTGGAAGGTGTAGAAAAGATTCTTATCGGGGACTGGAACACGGATATGCTACGTAAAGAAGCACCCGTCTTCAAGGCCTTTGGTAGGTTTTGTGATCTGCACGGTTTCAGCCAGTTAATCACCCAACCCACAAGGACACCCAACCCACAAGGACACCCAACCCACAAAGAAAAAAATCGAATCTACGAATTCCAATCTGGCTTCAGAACATCCCACACCACTGACACATGCCTTCTCTATTTGAACAACCACATCAAACAAGAGATGGACGCGGGCAAATACTGTGGCTCATGCTGGACTTACAAAAGGCCTTCAACACTGTCAATCACTCCATTCTGATTGACAAGCTAAAAGCAATTGGTTTTGATAGTCTATCAGTGAGCTGGATGCAATCCTACCTGGAGGGGAGAGAACAGATGGTGGAGGTAAACGGTACTCTACAGACAGTCTCCTCCCCTCCGTACATATATTTTCTCCCACCCGCCCACCGCCTCCTAATCTGTACAGTCTCCTCCCCATCATATGTATATATTTTCTGTTAGGATCTCTGGGTAACAGTACTGTATATTTTCATATCGTATATGTCACAAATGTAACAGTACTATATACCTGTATGTCATGTATGTCCCTATGCCATAAATGTCATGATGTCATGTATGTTGTGTATGTCATAAATGTCACTATGAATTGAAAATGGGGGACCCTGATGTAAACAAGACGAGAGTCTTTCTCTGGTCTGCATCCCCTTAACAATTGTGTGTATTGAGCTGTACTGTATTGTACCCATTCTGCAATCTGTTAAATAAAGTTTTCATTCATTCATTCATTCATTCATTCACACACACACACACACACGCACGCACACGCGCACACACACACACACACACACACACACACACACACACACACACACACACACACACACACACACACACACACAACCACAGTCACAGATGGGCGAAAGCCTGTGGATAGGCACACATTCCCTCATACACATGTGCACACCTGTGGGCAATGTTCACAGGCACAAGCACACACACACACACACACACACACACACACACACACACGCACACACACACACACACACACACACACACACACACACACACACACACACACACATACACGCACACACACACACACACACACACACACACACACACACACACACACACACACACACACACACACACACACACACACACACACACACACACACACATTCTCTTCTTTGTGAGATGAGTGTTTGCGTCAGCGGGGAGGCAGACTATCTCCTTCAAGGCACAGCAGCCGGTGCTGGGCTAGTTTTAATGAGGATTATCACATACTGAGAAGAGCGGAGTGGCCACACACACACACACACACACACACACACACACACACACACACACACACACACACACACACACACACACACACACACACACACACACACACACACACACACACACACACACACACACACACACACACACACACACACACACACACACTCACAGACTGGAGATGACAATAACAAAGTGGGCACACAGAAGACTGCTGACTGACAAGAGAGGAGTAGTAAGAGAAGGTGAGTGAGTGAGAGAGAGACGTACCCTGTACCTGCAGTGGGGCTTAATACATCCACCATAGCCCGTCTACAACTACCCCAAAACGCTGCCGCTAGACTGCTCACAGGTACCCGGAAGAGAGCTCACATCACCCCTGTACTTGCCTCCCTCCACTGGCTGATATAGATAGAGGTGGGCATAGATTCATTTTTTTTAATCTAGATTAATGTATCTGCAATCCTGGAGTTAATCTAGATTAATTTAGATTAAAATGGCTCATTTGAAGTCTGCCGAAGGCATTCAAAATATGTGTGTTCTACCCAAATAATGACCAGAAGTATGTCCTTACTTTTTCTTTCCTCCTTACGTTTCTCAGGCCAGGTGGCCCATTACACCATGAGCCCATCTCCCGTTTCCAAAATGCATTACAGACTGTTTGAAAAAGCTGTTTTGCTATGATTGTTGTAGCGAATTTGATGATTTTACTGTGGTCACTTTATTGTATGAAGGTGCTGTGTTATTGTGAAGGTGTCTTGAGATTATTGACTAAATTAGCTGGCAGTGGGCATAGGAGGCGGGGCTCAGATGATCTCGGGCACAGCCTATTTGTATGTGTGTCACAGGTGCGCAGCGGGAGGGAATTGGGGTAAGTCACAGGGAAGCCACACAGTTTTTCAACCGTGCATGTTTTGTTGTTCTGTTTGTTTTGAGTAATTTTTCAGGTTTATTTTGCAGCACTAGTTATTTGTTTAGGTTACAGTTAAACACAGAGTTTATGTTATGCTTTGCTTTTCCACCTTGCAAGAGAAAATAAAACTTGTTAAATGCACTCAACGAGAGGATCTGGTTTACTATCAACAAGCACCACGCGTTGGAAAGAGCTTCTTACCTATTCCCTCACTGGCATCTTTTTGTTGTTCGGTTGCCCTTACACAAAGTTGAAAAACTAGCTTCCAAACGAAATCGTTTTGAAGACTGATGGACACGGAAGGAGTCAAGGGACAGCACCCCGTTCATTGCCGTTTCTGCCAATTCAATCCACGGTACAACAGCCCACAGCGCAATGCGGATTGACACATCAAAGAAGCTACGGTGAGACTGATTCAGAATGAAATAAAGTTGCGGAAGGAGTGGCTTCATGCAACGGGATACAGGCAAATCCCAATAGTAATTCTAAATAAAGCCTCCGCCAATTGCTTGATATTTAAAGATGAGTAACGTGGGGAATCAGGAAATAAACTTTGAAATGGATGCAGCTGGCAATCAAACTGAAACGGAGAATGAACTTGGCAAAAGCCAGTCTAAGCCCACATTTAAAGCATTGGAGGCAAAAATCATGTTATTGCATAAGGAAAGGAATTCTGGATTAAAGCAATTGTGTAAACTGGCTAAAGAATTGGATCAAATGATGGGTTCAAATGAAAACATTTCTGTCATGCAAGTCAAGCATGACATATTGTGGAAATTATGTGGTGAAATTACAAGGTTGCATGAGTCACTAAAGCCTTTATTGCCTGATGATGAAATGTCCAAACAAACGAAACGATTTCAAAGTCATATGCACAATGTTAATCAGATCATTGACAAAATGGAAAGATGGGTGCTTGCAAACAGGGAGCAATGCACACTCACACATGTTAAGGATGATGAAATCAGTGATATGCCCAATACAAATGAGGATGTGGATAGTATTGGGCCAAATGACAGTGTTTCTAATACTGGTGGTAAATCGAATATGTCACGTGGTAGCTCTACTAGACACTCAATGTCTTCAAATGTGTCTGCATGTATCCTGGCACAGGCAAAAATGGCTGAACTCCTGATAATGGAGACTGCCTTAAAATAAAGTCATGAGCTGGAAGCCCATGGGAGGCACAAATAAAGCATGAGCTGGAACACATAAGGAAAAGAAAGGAATTGCTTGAAGTACAAAGTCAAATAGCTGCTCAGACAGCCAAGGTTACTGTCGGACATTGAAAGTAGAGTCACAAATGGAATGAACTCATATGTGTCAAAAGAAAAGGCTGCTTTCAACCCCTCTGCCGTGCAATTTGTTCCACAAACATCAAGCCATCATGTCAATCATCCACCAACAGGGAGTAAAATTGCTATGACAACTGATGCACAGCCAATGGATTCAACACGGCAATACAGACTTCCACCAACAGGAGGCAGCAAACCTGCAAAACCAACTCTATCACATCAGAACCCATACAACCAGTACAATCTACACACAGGAGCTGCTAAAGCCATGCCATTACAGTCTCAGCAGCTACAGGTGCCATACAACCGGTTCAGTACTACAGCCACAATGCCAATAGGAACAGGGGCATGGTGCAAGGAGACCATTTCACAAGAAACCAAAACAAAACTATATGCTCCAAATCTCAACGCAAGCATGCCACAAAGAGCTCAACATCTACATCACGCTGTACATCCACCACAGCAATCCATCCAAAACAGTGAGGACCAAGGCAATATTTTCACAATCATGCGGAAGCAAAATGACATCACAGCATTACTTGTGCAACAGCAATTTTCCCTATCACTACCCCCCAGGGACATACCAGTCTTTGATGGAAACCCTTTTGAGTACAACACATTTGTTAGAGCTTTTGAACATGGAGTGGAAGGAAAGGCTGCTAGCAGTGTGGACTGCCTGTACTACCTGGAGCAGTACACCCGAGGGCAACCTAGATAACTGGTAGAGCTGTCAGCATATGCCATCTGACAGGGGGTATCAAAAGGCCAGGATGCTTCTACATGAACGTTTTGGAAATTAGCAGAAAATAGCCACTGCATATATGGAGAGAGCATTTGGATGGGCACCTGTGAAATCAGAGGATATCAAGGCTTTACAAGCATTTTCATTATTCCTACGCATCTGCTGTAATGCTATGGAGGACATCAGCTACATGTCAGAGATGAATATGCCATCAAACCTACGTGCAATAATCATGAAGTTACCATACAAACTCAGAGACAGATGGAGAAACATTGCTTTTGAGCATCAGGAGAAACATCACTGTCAAGCAGGTTTCAGTGACATTGTCAACTTCATTGAGAGACAAGTATCTATTGCATCTGATCCACTATATGGGGACATTCAAGACACACTGTCTTTGACACAATGTCAAAATTGAAGATTGGAAATAAAGCATCACAAGTTTCAAGTTTCTTTAATAGTGTCATACAGAAGTACAGAATACTTTTATACAAAATGCTTCTTACTGTTACGCTCCAGAGACTGTGCAAGACAAGATAAGATAAGTATGAAATAAAATAACATAGTATAGTATGTAAATTAGAAGTAAAAAAATTAGGTAAAAAAATTAGGTCACAGTGTTCAGTATAGACATATGTACAATGTTCGATGCAGAATAGACTTAACTGAGTTACCATATAATATACAATACACAATACTATGCAGTGTACTAATATACAACACTATATAATGCAAGGCAGAAATGGGATGAGGTGCAATTTAGGTACAATTTACAGTAGGTGTACGAGTTGTAATGCAAATCCTTTATCAATAAATATAAAGTGTGTTTGTGTGATCTAAAGTGTGGAGAGTGGGTGCTGCAGTGTGTTGTTTGTTTAAGTGAGTGTGTGCGTGTGGGTGTGTGTGCTGTGTGCATTTGATGGTTGTTGCATATTGTTTATTGTTCGTTTAGCAGCCTGATGGCCTGGGGATAGAAGCTTCTTCTGAGTCTTTCTGTGCTCGCCTTAAGACTCCGGTATCGCTTGCCTGACCGCAGCAGTTCAAAGAGGCAGTTGTTCGGGTGGCTCGAGTCCTTAATAATTCTCTTAGCCTTCCCCCTGCACCGCTTGTTGTAAATGTTCTGGAGGGTGGGAAGCCCCCCTCCAATTGTGCGTTCAGCTGAACGTGTCACTCTTTGTAGTCTGCTACGGTCTTGTGCAGTGCTATTCCCAAACCAGGAGGTGATGTTGCCAGTCAGGATGCTCACTATTGTACATGAGTAGAAGTTCCTAAGGATCTTCTGACTGACTTGGAACTTCCTTTAGCGCCTGAGGAAGTAGAGGCGTTGTCATGCCTTCTTCACAACACTGTCAATGTGTGTGGTCCATGTCAAGTCCTCGGATATGTGGGCTCCGAGGTACTTGAAACTGTTCACTCTCTCAACCGGTGCCCCGTCGATGCTGAGGGGGCTGTAGTCCTTGACCCCCGACCTCCTGAAGTCTACAATCATCTCTTTTGTTTTGCTGACGTTCAGGGAGAGGCAGTTCTCCTGACACCACTGTGACAGATTTTCTACCTCTTCCAGGTAGGCCCTCTCGTCGTTGGCAGAGATCAGGCCCACCACTACTGTGTCATCAGCAAATTTGATGATTGTGTTGTTGTTCCGCTGTGCCACGCAGTCATGTGTGTACAGGGAGTAGAGGAGGGGGCTCAGAACACAGCCCTGGGGGGCCCCTATGTTGAGCGTGATGGATGAGGAGGTGCAGTTGCCTGCTCTTACCACCTGGGGTCTGCCCGTCAGGAAGTCCAAGACCCACTGGCAGAGGTCATAGTTCAAGCCCAGGTCCCTGAGCTTGGCTATGAGTTTGGAGGGGACTATGGTATTGAATGCTGAGCTGTAGTCGATGAACAGCATTCTCACATAGTTCCCCTGCCTCTTGTCCAGGTGTGATGCTGCTGTGTGCAGCACATGGGCTATGGCGTCCTCCGTGGACCTGTTGGGGCGATATGCAAATTGCAGGGGGTCCAGGTTGATGGGGAGGGAGGAACAGATGTAGCCCTTCACTAGCTTCTCAAAGCACTTCATGGCTATGGAGGTGAGGGCTACAGGGCGGTAGTCGTTGAGGCAAGCGGGCGTAGATTTTTTGGGTACAGGGATGATGGTGGACTTCTTCAGACAGGTGGGGATGACAGCCTGTTCCAAGGGACGCATACAGGAGAAAGGAAGCAGTTTTGCTACATCTGTGGCATCTGTTGAGTCTGAAAAAGAAGAGAGAGACTTACCTGATAAACCAACAAGAGGATCCTGTCTGCTGTGTGAAGAGGGCCACAGATTGGAAGCATGCCCCAAGATGGAGAAGAAGCAGCATTGTGACAAAATTGACTTTCTAAAAAGGAAGGGTGCTTGTTTTGGATGTCTATCTGTCGGGCACATAAGTTCACAGTGCCACAGTAGGCTGTCTTGAAGGGTATGTAACCTGAGACACCCTACCATTCTCCATATCCATGAAAGGGAATGGAAAGAAATAAAATCACGACAAAATGACACACGAGATGAAAACGGAATAAGTCAAGTCACCATTCCCAAGACTTGTGGCCATATAGGGGCCGGGGCACAGGATTGCGTTTTGTCTATTGTGCCTGTAAAGATCAAGGCAAAGAAAGGCAGCACAATCTTAAAAACGTATGCATTCCTCGCCTGTTCGAATCCAGCTCACAGCTCCGGGGTTGTCACCAGCTTGGCTGGCCGTTCACACTAATACAATTGGCAGTATTAGAGGGTGGGAGAAGCTGGCGGGGTGTGTCCGGGTCGTTGTAAACAGTGACTCCTACAGTTCGGTCGGGGTGCCTGCTAAGCGCGGATAGGATCTAAGTGGGATAGTGTGATCCTTCCACACGCTACGCCCTCTCAGTGAGAATCGGTGCTGCCAGGTGAAAAGAAGCGGTTGATTGGCTGGACGTGTGTCGGAGGAAGCACGTGGTAGCCTCCACTCTCCCAGACCGACTGTGGGGGGTAAGTGCGCAGCGACCAGGAAGGGGATTGGGAATTGGCATAACGACTAACATTGAGATGGGAGAAAATCTGAGGAAAAAAGGAGGGGGAAAAATATCAATAAAAAAAAATTTAAAACGTATGCATTCCTAGATCCTGGCAGTTCATCCACTTTCTGCTCTGAGCAACTGATGAGGAAGCTCAATGTGAGAGGAAGGAACACTAGATTCCTAATGAAAACGATGAACCAAGAAAGCTTTGTCAACAGTCACGTCATCTCGGGACTAGAGGTTGCTGCACTAAATGGTGATGACTACATCAAGTTGCCTGATGTGTACACACAACGCAAGATGCCTGTGACTCGCAATAACATCCCACGACAGGAAGACTTGTGTGCTTGGCCATAATTTAATTCCTGCTATCGATGCTGATGTGGAGCTGTTAATTGGAACGAACACTCCAGAAGCAATGGAGCCATGGGAGGTGATAAACAGCAGGAGTAGAGGACCGTACGCTGTTAGAACCCTTTTGGGATGGGTTGTCAACGGACCATTGAGAGGAGGCAATGAGAGTGGGATTAGCTGCCCCACAGTCACAGCCAACCACATTTCCATTTATCAGAAAGATCATTCAAAGGAGCGGCTTTCAAAAATCAAACCTGAGGACAAGGACTGGTCTTCTGGGAAAGAGCTGCAGAGAACGGCGAAGGAGGAGAAAATTAAGAAAGCTAAAGAATCCACCAAGGAGAAGCCTGTCAAGGAGGAGAGCGAAAAACCTGTAAAAGCTGAGAAGGAAAGGACCCTCAAAGAGAAAGACAAGCCCAAGGAGGAGAAACCGAAGGCTCACAAAGAGGAGAAAAGGTCCAAGAAGAAGTCCTCCTCAAAGGCTGACAGGAAAAGTGAACAGAAAGAGGAGAAACATCTGCAGGTGGACAAGGAGAAGAACACCAGGGAGGAGGAGAAATCTAAAAATGAAAAGGCACCAAAGGAGGAGCCGAAACATGAAGGTTACGACGTCAACAACCGTTTCCTGAACATGGAAGATACCAAGCTCAGTGCCTCCGATGACCACCACAACAGGTGGACTTCAGACCTCTCCTCCGATTCCTCCCTCTACGGGGATGACAGTTGGGACGGTCCTGTGAAGGAGTACAAGGAATACAAATCCCACAAACGCCGTGTAGCTAAGTTAAGTGATTATCCAGGCCTCTCTGACTCCCATAGGAAAGACTCAACACCTGCTCAGGATGAACTGGACCACTTCCCAACAGAAAAAACAAAAGAGAAAGACCATAAAGAGAAGAAGGAGGAAAAGGGCATATTTGACATGGCTAAAGAGAGGAAAGACTCCCTGGAGAAACACAACAAAGATAAGAGACTCTGTGGATCCTACACACACACAAGGAACACAAGGAACGTAAAGACAATGTCAGTTGACTCTAATCAGGAAAAGAAAAAGAAACAGGAGCTGTCGGACAAGAGGGATGCCAGCGAGAAAAAGACAAAGAGACAACAGTGGCCAAAGAACAAGATGAACTTTTCGTAGGAGACATTTTTCATGGTAGCGGACTCTAATGCACCTCGTGGATCCTGGCTGTTGGGAAAGGTACTGCAAACCTTTCCTGACAGACATGGACTTGTGCAGTTTCAAAGTCCGGATCAAGTACAACGTCCTGGAGCGACCATCACAAAGATCTGTCTTATATTGGAAGCTGAATAGACTGAAACCCATTTTCTATTAATGGGGTTACCAACCCTATTGGATTACCTGAACATTATGAACTACATTAATTATGAACATTATGAGCTGAATACTGAATATTGAATACTAATGTGGACTATCTGCTTGGCTACAATTATTTGCATCTGTTGAAATTGTTATGTTATTGAAGTGGGCATAGGAGGCGGGGCTCAGATGATCTCGGGCACAGCCTATTTATATGTGTGTCACAGGTGCGCAGCGGGAGGGAATTGGGGAAAGTCACAGGGAAGCCACAGTTTTTCAACCGTGCGTGTTTTGTTTGTTCTCAGTTGTTTTGAGTTATTTTTCAGGTTTATTTTGCAGCACTAGTTATTTGTTTAGGTTACAGTTAAACACTGCGTTTATGTTATGCTTTGCTTTTCCACCTTGCAAGAGAAAATAAATCTTGTTAAATGCACTCAACGAGAGGACCTGGTTTACTATCAACAAGCACCACGCGTTGGAAAGAGCTTCTTACCTATTCCCTCACTGGCATCTTTTTGTTGTTCGGTTGCTCTTACAATGATAATTGGTAATGAAATATCAAAATAATGTTCAATAAGTGTAATGGTGCCAGGGAGGACAATGTAAACTGTGGCCACGATGTAAATAGTGGTCACAATGGGAACAGTGGTCTCCTACCTGGTCTCCTAGCTCCCTCGATTGGCCAGATGAGCCAGATGGTGCAGGCGGCCATTTTGGTCTGGTTAAATGTAATTGAGTTAATTTCCACTTGTTTGTTATCCTGGGCTTTTCCTTCCTTTGTCTGTTAATCTGTAGACCGTTTTCGCCTAAAGGTACATGCCTAAGTAAATGGAAGATTGCTCCACTTCTGCAAGGTCAATTAGCATGTTCTTGGTATCTAGGAACATCTAGGGACCTGGGGGTATGTATTTCCAGTGTCAGAAATATTGTGTCTGTTACTAGGCTGAGTAAATTGTAATTAATACATTAATTATGATTAATTATGATTAATTATGATTTATAATTTTGATGATGATGATGATGATGAGCAAAAATATATACGGGGCACGAGAAAATGCTCACTGAGCTCATTCACCACCATATTGAGATCATGTGTAAAAAAAAATCTAAGCAAATGAACCGCAGGAAGATGATTAAACTTTGTAGATACAGTAATTAATGATAATCGACTTTAATTGTATATTCATATTTGACCAAATCATACATCTCTGGATAGGGAAAATGCTCCTCTTTCCAATGGCAGGGTTGAATCTGGATTTAATAATTTCTTGCGTTTTTTACGATAATTAGCATTTTCCGATCAATTTGTATTTCCGATAAAACATATAAAACATAGGTAAAAATGAAAATATACACTTTGACTACTGTTTGTGATAGGGTTATGGTCTTTACTCTTGGCTACAAAAAAAATATTTAAAAACATTGACCTCTTAACATCCAAGGGCCCACATGTTGACGATTATTTGCCGACCTCTAGTGGCTCGGGTGTGCATTTCTTTTAATACAATATATAGATAGAATTAAAGCCCTATTTGTTGCCTGTCGATTGCCCTTTCAGGTGACAAAATCCGTTCAGTGGTTCTCGAGTTACATGCCGATATGTGAGGCGTGCCCCAAAGTACGCAAAAGTACACATTACCACCCCCGACTCCCGGGGCTCTAGCTCCGTCAATCATTTGGCGATCTTGAACATCTTTGCACGGGGTTGTAGCCAATGAGTGTGGCTTTCCAATGATACCCCATGATATGATAATTGGGGATCTAATACGGTCTCTATTGATCGATTTATGATAAAGAAAAGCAGGGTCCCCCTACAGGGGGACCTTAAGGCTTAACAGGTTAAATGTCGTACCCCTGTCTGCTTGTTGTTTGTCTTATTGCCTTTTGTGTCCAGGGTTGATTATTCCTTGTGTGGTCTGATTTTGTGTTCTTTGTTTTTGCCTGGCTGTGCCAGGTGTGGCTCATCATCGTTAGTCTGTGTATATTAGTGTGTTTCTCTCTCTCCTCGTTGTGGCATCATTTCCTCCTGTTACCTGTTTCCTGCCCTCATCGTTGCTCTCCCTTGGTGGTTCTAGTAAGTGTAGTGTTTGTTTGTGCATCTTTGTTTTCTCGTGTTACCAGTTTGTGTTGTATTTAGTTTAGTATAGTATTCCGTTTTGTGCATCTTTGTTTTCTCGTGTTACCAGTTCGTTTTGTATTTAGTGCCAGCGCCGCTGTGCTGTTTGTTTAGTTTGTTCCTGTACTATATTCATGGCTCTAGTGATTCGCTAATAAATGATCACAGTATCTGAGAAGAGAAAACTGTCGTCTACGTTTCCTCCATTCACCAGTCATTCTGCAGGCTCGGAGGTGCTCTCCAGTCTTTCCGCATATTGGGTTCTACTTTTCCCCTCTACCTCGTAACAATAAGATGTACTTGTGTTTAATCATTTTTTGTATTCAGAAGTTAACACAAATAAATAATGTTACCAGTACAGAACAGTACAGTATCTAGCAAACTCTCAGGAGCAAAACAGAAAGAAGCATTTCAAACTTGATCTTGAACTATGTGACATGGCTTGACTCAATCAGTCCAATCTCTATTTCTCCTTCTTCCACCAGTCACTCAGGCAGACCAGCTTGTTCACATTGTCTGGTGACAAACTAGCTCTCCTCTTCTGCACAATATGGCCCGATAAAGAGAACAGTCTCTCGCATGGGACAGTTGAGGCAGGGGTACCCAAGTAATTAAGGGCAATGTGGGCCAGCGTACTGTAGACGGCAGTGTGGTCTGACCACCACTTCAGTGGACACTGATCCAAGCTGGCACTTGGCTCTACCTTGTACCTCTCCACAGTATTGGGCACTGGTGAGTCATCATCCGACTCAGAGTCAGATCCCATCAGCGCTGTTTTCTTTTTAGGTGGCTCAGGGTTCCCCTCCCTCGGCGGCTGCAGAGCAGGTTCTTCTGCCTTCACCAACTCACTCAGTGTTGCCCACACTGGCCCCCTCTCTGCTTTGGGCAGGCATTTGAGGTCCTTAAATCGTGGATCAACAGCAGTAGCCACCTTTGATGAACAAAAATAAATAAAAAATAATTGATTGATAAAAAAAAAAAATTAAGTAACTTTGCAACCACCATATTTCTTCATGACTCATTCATCTATCCATTGATCAATCTACTGCCTTAACAGTCTATAATGGTCAGACAATACAGTTATTTTCTGGTCAGTCTCACATACCTTCAGCCATTCCAGGTTTGTTTTCTCCCTCCGCTTGTTGAGGTCCTGGGTGAAGGCATTCTTGAATCGCACGATGTAGGCAGGATCATCATCTGAGATCTTCATTGCGTGCTGGAGGTGGTGCAGGGCAGGTAGAAGTAGAACCACAGAGCAGGATACATACTTTTCCACACCAAGGAGCTCAGTGATGTACCTACACACACACACACAAAAAATATGGCCAATTAATTTAACTCAGATTACACTTTTTTTAAGTTCTGAACAGTAGCGGCCGGTATGAATTACATTTGGGTGGTCGCGGGTGGGGGGGGGGGGGGGGGGGGGTGAAGGGGGGCAAGCGGACAGCTCACAGCTGACCAAGTGGACAGCTGACGACATAACGTTACCAACGTTAAATCGAGTTACTACACTAGTACACGTATGATCAATGCAATAATGAACACATATATATCTTGTCATTTTAAACAAGTTACCATTCATTCATCCATTATGCGTCAAATTAACAACAACAGAGAGAGAGCGAGAGAGAAAGAGAGAGAGAGAGACCGAATTAACTCACTGTTTACGTGGTCGAGGAGGGCTTGATAAAGTGTATAATTATGTCCACTGTTGTCCCACAGTCCCAGACCGTTGATGTATATCCACTCTGTCCAGACTGCATCCAGCTTGCATTAGCTTGTTAGCTTGTTAGCTTGTTAGCACAACACAACAGTACTGTGATGAATGAATGAATGAGTCTGTCTTTGCCCATTTCCGCGTCGAACAGCCTACCAAACTACCTGGCGTTCTATCGCCATGCTCTAAGACAAACTCTAACCTTAACCAACTTTGAAAGAGTGCCTAAGCTTAACCGTCGAAAGAACTTGCCGTCACGCTCTAAGACAAACTCTAACGTTACCAAACCTACTTCGAACGAAGAGTGGCTAGGCTTTCCCAGTGTAGAAACTGGCGTCGGCCAATCAGAGAGCGTCTCCGAGAAATGCGGCTACGGAAATTATTGACGCTGCTTGCTTAGAATGATATAGACCGCTTCAAAACGCGCCCGGTTTCCATCATAATACATCATATTTCAACGCACAGCGAATTACGCCCTGATTGGCTGCGACAGTACAGCGATGAAACCAGTGCACGCCCACTGTGAGCGCTATGCGTCTAGCCCAGGAGAAATGCGGCTATGGAAAGTATAGAGGCGGTATTATTCTCTAGCAGACATTCACTTCCTGTTCATGAAAAAAATTATTTATATTTGATATATTAACGTTATATTGTGCATTGGAAACACAAACATACTTAAAATGAGTAAATATTATTCATTTTAAACATGTTTATATTATTTATAGGGCTATAAAAAAAAAAAAAAAAAAAATCTCTTCTTCTTCTCTCTTTTAACCAGGGTTAACCAGGGGGGGCGGCGCCCCAGCGCCCCTAGTGGCGAGCCGCCACTGGTTCTGAATCTCACACACTCTCATACAGGACCCTTTTCCACCGGGGTTGAACCGGTTCAGTTCTTAAAAAAATTGCAGATATACAAGCTCATAGCATGGCACTCTGTGCTGCACTTATTATTTTATTTTTGAAAGAACTGAACCCGTTCAACCCCAGTGGAAACATGGCCACACACACACACACACACACACACACACACACACACACACACACACACACACACACACACACACACACACACACACACACACACATACCTTTTAACTAAGATTACACTTTTATAAGTTCTGATTCTGAATCATTTATAGTATTTAAGGGCATTTTACGATGAATTGGAAATGGGGGACCCTGGTGTAAACAAGTCGAAAGTCTTTCTCTGGTCTGCATCCCCTTAACAATTGTATGTATTGAGCTGTACTGCACTGTACCCATTCTGCAATCTGTTAATAAAGTTTTCATTCATTCATTCATTCATTCATTCATTCATTCATGCATTTCCTAATGAAATACAAAGTGACTTTTAAAAGAAGTTGTATGCCAATTTAAGAACACGCTATCTTTGTAGACCATACCTGCATGGCTCCAGCAGTTTCTCCAGCTTTGCCAACTTCTCATATTCAGCATCTGTTCGGAGGACCAGCTTGTGTTTATGCTGGGCCAGCGTTGCGTGCACTGGGACTGTTGCGCCTCAAATGCTTGATCATCTCAAGGGTGTATATCAAAGCAGGGTAGCCGGACCAGCACTCACAGGTTCAATGTTTTTTATTGGCAGCCTGAATCAAAAGCAGTGGTATGGCTAGCCTCAAGGGTGGAATTCCAACGTGTTGGAACATCTTGCACGAGTGACTCTGGCTCTTGTTTACTGGATGCTTGCATTCAGCTCATCTGAGTTGGCCGGACTGTGTTTGAAATGTCCTACCACTTTTCGACACTTGGCCAGGACACCATCAAAACCACTATCCCGAAGTGACATTACAATGGCCCTCTGTATAAGGTGTGCAACGCAGGGCATGTGCTCAAATAGCAGTATCCTCCCTGCTGCTATCATGTTGGGAGCGCTGTCTGTCCCAATGGTGGTGATTTTGTTGGCTATCCCCCACTGATTAGCGACGTCCAGAAACTGCTGAACACGCTTCTGCAAAGTGGCGCTCCTCTGTTTTAATCCCACCTAACGTTAGGACAGACAAAGAAGATCAGAATAAGTTTGCTAGTAGTAGTCAACAAAAAATCAGCAGGCTGGCGTTGTCGGGGCTATAGCAAACGTAGCTAATGTTGTTGGCCTGTGGTCAAATGTATCAATCGATCCCTGATAACGTTAGCTAAAGCTGTGTAAATGTTAAGCTGAATTAGCTAAATTAGATTCAGATTCAGAGTTTTATTTGCCACATGGAAACAATACAATCATAGAGTTTTTCATACAAAATCATAAATACCATACCATGGGCAAAAGGAGCAGGAAGAAGAATAATTCTTATAGTTACCTGCCCCTTATTCCTAAACTAAACAAGTATTACTTGATGGTTGGCGCACAACCTAATTTACACAAAATAATAATTAGGGATGTCTATTATCAGCCTACCGATATTGGCATTAAAACGGGATATCAGAAAATATCGGTATCGGTTAAAAAAGAATAATCATTTTTTTTTTTTTTTTTTTTTTACATTTCTATAACCTTTATTTACCCAGGCAAGCAAGTAAGAACAAATTCTGATTTTATTTATTGTCAAAAGTATGCATAATGTTGTGTTAATTCCACAACAAGAGATAGGGATCTCACTGCATCTCAATATGTGGAGTGAAACAGTGGAACAGTCTAAATGTGGTGCTAAAGCAATGTCCAAACATGAGACAATTCAAACTGATGTATAAGTTCACGAGGTACAGGGATGAGGAAGGGGCTTGATATTCACGGGTGTTTACATTTTTATTTTATTACATTTTTATTTTATTTCTTTCATATTTTACATATATAGTTTTTGTTTTTTTGTTTTGCATATATATTTATATATATATTTTAAAACATAAAAAACACATATATATATATATATATATATATATTTTTTTTTTTTATGTTTTAAAACACTCATTTGAGTAGTGGAAAAGGGGTAGGATTAAATAAGTGTATACTTCCTCCTACTCCTTTTCGAACATGTAGATTGAGTTGTGTTTTGCTTTTGTTTAGTTATTTGTTTGTTTGTATTAATTTGCATGTTCGAAATAAAGATTTCAAATCAAATCAAATCATGTAATGTTAATTACCTGAAATTATTCAGTTTTTTGGGGGGGGGAAACCCTGCATATATCGGTATCGGTTGATATCGGTAGAGTTGGACAATATCGGTATATCGGTATCGGTAAAAAAGCCAATATCGAGCATCCCTAATAATAATTTATACCATATACAAAGAAACAAACAATCCACAGTTTAAACAAGAACATATTAAATGATAATAATAATAATAATAAAGAATAAAAGAAAAAAAAGAAAATATCTCACTATTCAGATCACATTTGACTTTCATACTGACTAAATGTTATTTTTTTTATAATTCTTTTTTAATTGACAAACACTATTACATCCCTTAAGCTCGCTATGGAGATAATTCCACAACTTTACACCAATAACTGAAGGACACATCTGTTTAAGTGTGGTACGTGCAAACTGATGTTTAAAATTTTACTACATGCCGCGGTGGCTTGGTTTCAGGTTGGAATGAATATTCAGCCAGTTGGATGGTTATATGCTATGGTTGGATGGCTGGGTATCCAGCCTGAAACCAACTTAACCGTGGTAAATTAAATAAATTTAATTACATAAACGTACCCATGGCAAACAAGTGAAGTTCCCAGCTGACATCGATGAAGTGTACAGTAACGCCTAGGTAGTTATCGTTGCTGACAGATGTCCAATGGTCCCCAGTCAGTGCTACACACGCCGCCGCGGCCAACTTCTCATCTTTCACAGCTTTCTCGGTGGCGTGTAAATCATGGATTCTCCTCATGATAGTTCGCCTCACAGGTAGTTTGTAACACGGGTCACCTGTTGCCGCCCGGAGAAGATGCTCGAGTCCATCATCTTCAATGAATGAATGAATGAAAACTTTATTTAACAGATTGCAGAATGGGTACAATACAGTACGGCTCAATCAGTGGCGGCTCTACCACTAGGGGCGCTAGGGCGCCGACCCACCTGTTAATTGAGAGAAGAAGAAAAAAAAACGTTTTAGTTTTTTGTTTTATAGCCCTATAAATAATATAAACATGTTTAAAATGAATAATATTTACTCATTTTAAGTATGTTTGTGTTTCCAATGCACAATATAACTTAATTTTACAAAGATTAATAATAGTTTTCCTGAACAGGAAGTGACGATTCTCTCTGATATAGACCTTTTCATTACGTAGCCGCAGGCATTTCTCCTTGCTGTATTTCTCTCTGGGCTAGGCGCAATTGCGCCTGGAGTGCGCGTGCCCGCCGTGCACTGGTTCATCGCTGTATCCGTCGTAGCCACGCGCTTTGCGTTGAATATGATGTATTATGATGGAACTCGGGCGCTGGTTTGAAACGACCTAGCAAGCAGCCGAGCGTCTAAAAGCTCTCTGATTGGCCGACGCGGTACTTTCCGTAACCGCAGTTTGCAACATGAGTTTATGCTGTTGTTGTGTTGTGTGATGCAGATATTTGTCTTGGAGCGTGATGGCAAGTTTTTTCAACGGTTAGGCTTAGGCACTCTTTCAAAGTTGGTTAAGGTTAGAGTTTGTCTTAGAGCATGGCGATAGAACACCAGGTAGTTTGCAGGCTGTTCGAGGCGGAAATGGACAAAGACACAGCTCTTCACTCACACAGTACTTGTTGGCTAACAACAAGCTATATATGGATGCAGTGTGGAGGGACGTGCATGGACAATGGATGGACATCAACACAGGCTGGATGGACAATGCCATGGAGTGGATATACTTTATCAACAAGCCAACAACAAGGTAGATTAGCGATCTTAACTCTAGTTTAATACATGATACGTTGTCTACTGATGCCGCATAACGTTGTAACGTTACAGCTTTCAGCTAACGTTAGCTACTGCTAGCTGTTAGCTCCGTTATCTTAGCTGGCCACTTTTATAATTACTGCATGGAAACGGAGTAACGTTAACGTTTAAACGTTATGTCGAGGTCATACAATACTACAGTCGACATAAGGTTAACGTTACCCCGTTTCCATGAAGTGTTTAAATAGCAGCAATCTTGTTGAAAATGTAACTTTACTAAAATGCTCTCTCTCTCTCTCTCTCTCTCTCTCTCTCTCTCTCTCTCTCTCTCTCTCTCTCTCTCTCTCTCTCTCTCTCTCTCTCTCTCTCTCTCTCTAATTTCGCCGCGTGTGGGGCATAACCACTCAGACAATGAATGGTAACTTGTTTAAAATGACGAGCTTTACAAATGTGTTTATTATTGAATGGATCTGACATCATCAGAGAGAGAGAGAGAGAGAGAGAGAGAGAGAGAGAGAGAGAGAGAGAGAGAGAGAGCTGTGCATGTTTGTGTTGGGCTATTGGAAACGTGGTTGCATTTGACTGACTGATCATATATTGATCGATGGCAATGGTGATAATATTCACCAATGGGTGCCTTGTACATGTTTGCAAAATGTTTGGTATAGCGCCCCTAGTGGCGAAGCATCCACGAGCCGCTACTGGGCTCAATACATACAATTGTTAAGGGGATGCAGACCAGAGAAAGGCGTTTGGTTTGTTTACATCAGGGTCCCCCATTTTCAATTCATAGTGACATTTAGGACATACACAACATACATGACATCATGACATTTATGGCATAGGGACATACATGACATACAGGTATATAGTACTGTTACAATTGTGACATATATGATATGCAAATATACAGTACTGTTACCCATAGATCCTGACAGAGAGTATATACATATGATGGGGAGGAGACTGTACATTAGGAGGGGGTGGGTGGGTGGGAGAGAAATATACATACGGTGGGGAGGAGAACTGTACATTAGGAGGGGGTGGGTGGGTGGGGAGAGAAATATACATACGGTGGGGAGAGAATATATACATACGGTGGGGAGGAGACTGTACATTAGGAGGGGGTGGGGGGGTTTGGACATTTACGGTGGCCAGTTTTGAATTGCAGCCTCCCA
Organism: Notolepis coatsorum; assembly: GCF_963971535.1. NCBI lineage: Eukaryota > Metazoa > Chordata > Actinopteri > Aulopiformes > Paralepididae > Notolepis > Notolepis coatsorum. The sequence goes on along the minus strand of NC_140171.1, from coordinate 146,114,293 downwards.
TAGGTGCTCTTTTAGAGCGGTTTTTGAATGTGGGTAGGGATTCACATTCCTTTACAGCTTTGGGTAGTGCGTTCCACATTGATGTGGCATAATTGCTAAACGTGTTTAGTCCCTTGTTTGAGCCGAATCTGGGTTGCACATGATTTGTTGAGCTTCCTCTGGTGTTGTGGTCGTGGTATTCACTGACCTTTTGGAAGTATTTTGTACATGGGTACCTTAGTCGTATAGTGTATCTTGAAGACCAGGCCCATTGCAAGTTGCTGTACTCTGTCGTCTACTCTAAGCCATCCTAGGTAGTCAAAGTGGGCAGGCGTGAGGTGGGTTCTTGGGGTAAGGTCAAGTAGTAGTCTGATCAGTTTGTTTTGTGATGTTTGTAATCTTGTTTTTAGCGCCTTTGAGGTGCTTTGGTACCATGTACCATGTCGTAGTACCCTTGAATCAGTGCTCCTGCCAGAGTCTTCAGGGTATTCTTGTTTACCAGAGAGGAGAATCTAGTTCGTTGGTTGACTTTTTTTATTACCTTGGATGCCATTTTGTCACAGGAAAGATTTGCCTCTAGGATGGACCCTAGGTATGTAATTTATTTCATCTTTCCTTGTGACAATATTGTCACCCACTGTAACTGAGAAGCCATCGGTCTTGCTGAGTTTGTTATTTGATCCGAAGAGAATGGACTCTGTTTTACCCAGGTGTAATGATACTTTGTTATCAGCAAGCCAGGTGCAGATTCTGCCGAGTTCTGAGTTGAGGGTTTTTTCAACCTGTAACTTGTTCTTGTCAACCACGCTGATAGGCCGGCAATTGATTGCAATCCACTGGGCTAGGAGGTTAGTTAGCTTGGCTGATAAAGCTGTGCTGATAGGCTTGCCTCGGTTGCACTCAAACAGTGTAGTTTGACGGACACTTTTCCCCGGTGCAGCAGTGCTTGGCCCGGCGGCCGCTTCCTTGATAACATCCATTTGATGATTTTCGCTTAGGTGATATTTGAGACTCGTGGAACTCCTACAGTAAGTCATTTGAGCTTTGCACAAAGTGCAAATCACCTTGGTCTTGTCGAGGTTTCCATCAGGAAGCTTTTTGTAAATAAAATAGGTTTCAAGTCCAATTCGTGATATATACAAAGACGACACAGAACTGAGTTCAATTAAAAAATGGTCCTCTGACATCATATTATGGTTTCATCCTTTTTATACTCATTCACACAAAGGAATATGTGTGTGCGTGTACTATGTTGCAATTCTGTGTGTGTATGTGTGGAAGCCAAGGTGTGTGTGTGTATGTGTGTAAGATGTGTAATACAATCCAATGTGGGTGTGTGTGTGTATATCTGTGTGTATCTCTGTGTGTGTGTGTGTGTGTGTGTGTGTGTGTGTGTGTGTGTGTGTGTGTGTGTGTGTGTGTGTGTGTGTGTGTGTGTGTGTGTGTGTGTGTGTGTGTGTGTGTGTGTGTGTGTGTGTGTGTGTGTGTGTGTGTGTGTGTGTGTGTGTGTGTGTGTGTGTGTGTGTGTGTGTGTGTGTGTGTGTGTGTGTGTGTGTGTGTGTGTGTGTGTGTGTGTGTGTGTGTGTGTGTGTGTGTGTGTGTGTGTGTGTGTGTGTGTGTGTGTGTGTGCAAACCAACCTTGGTGTGTGCTTGTGTGTCTATTTGACAGCCAAGTCTCCTAAACTGTGTTGCAATAATTGTGTGTATGTGTTTGTGTGTGTGGACTGGCTTTGTTATTGCCAGCTAGCCTGTATGCCTCTCCACATCTGCTCGATTTTCTAACTGCGTATGGTCTGACCACACTGATGTTGCAATAGATCCTTCTAGCTACTTCTGTGATGTTCTTATTTGTTATTCAGTTGTGCTGAATAACCCTTAGCTGACAAATGTGTTGCAATGTTTTAACCCTCGACCTACTCCTTCCTGGCCTAGTATGAGTTCATATCATCTTCATAGCCCTGCACCTCTGTCCAGTAACCTGACATTCCACAACAGTATACATCAGCTAATGTAATTGGCTCCCAGACCAAAATTGTGAAAATAGATTAACGGCGTACATTTTTTTAACGCGCGATAATAGTCTGGCGTTAGCGCAGCACGTTAATGCCGTTAACGGCCCAGCTCTAATTTATGTTGGACATAAATAAAGATTCTAAATGTGTGTGTGTTGGCTCTAATAGCTAGACATAATAGCCATATTCCTGGACTTTTACATTTAAAACAACATTGTCAATATTACACTTACTGTATACACTTAATGTAGATCTACATTTTTTGTTATTCTTATTCGTGATTTGTTTTGTCTACCTAAATGTTTACTGTGAGCGATTTGTAGTGCCGAATTTCCCTCTGGATAATTAAAGTATTTCTATTATATTTCTATTCTATTCATATAGATACTCTAAAGGCATATATAGTCCACATTTAATGGAGGTTAATGGGGGGGGGGCTGAAATCAGCATGAAGCTAAGAAAGATGCTTTGTGCAGCTTGTTGACTTCCACTAGCATGCTTAGAATTATCACATTATACCCCTTTCTGTACTCAATATCTCAGAAACCAAGACACTGGTGCAAGTGATTCATCGATAAACTGAATGGAATCCCATATAGGAATCCTATGTAGTATGCATAGTTGGTGGATTTAAATAAAGCACTTAAGATATGTGTGTATTATGTTTGTGTGGTGTGTGTGTGTGTGTGTGTGTGTGTGTGTGTGTGTGTGTGTGTGTGTGTGTGTGTGTGTGTGTGTGTGTGTGTGTGTGTGTGTGTGTGTGTGTGTGTGTGTGTGTGTGTGTGTGTGTGTGTGTGTGTGTGTGTGTGTGTGTGTGTGTGTGTGTGTGTGTGTGTGTGTGTGTGTGTGTGTGTGTGTGTGTGTGTGTGTGTGTGTGTGTGTGTGTGTGTTGTGTGTGTGTGTGGGGGTGCGTGCGTGCACGCGCACAAGTAATTAGACGTATATCTAGTCTGTGTGAAGAGTAAAAGAGTGCATCAGACTGACACTCTGCATTCCCATGGGGGTGGAAGGGATAAATGCTGCTCCTCTCATCTCTAAATGAGAGAGGATAGAATACAGAGAGAGAGAGAGAGAGAGAGAGGAGAGAGAGAGAGAGGAGAGAGAGAGAAGAGAAAGAGAAGAGAGAGAGAGAGAGAGAGAGAGAGAGAGAGAGAGAGAGAGAGAGAGAGAGAGAGAGAGAGAGAGGAGAGTGAAGAGAGAGAGAGAGAGAGAGAGAGAGATGAGAGAGAGAGAGAGAGAGAGAGAGAGAGAGAGAGAGAGAGAGAGAGAGAGAGAGAGAGAGAGAGAGAGAGAGACATATTATCTTTAGGTTAACCTTAGATCGATCCATGTGTGGTTTGGTGAGGCACAGAGCAAACAATTTAGCAAAAAATTGTAACACACATTTAGGAGCATTGTAAAATGCACAATTTCACACACACACACACACACACACACACACACACACACACACACACACACACACACACACACACACACACACACACACACACACACACACACACACACACACACACACACACACACACACACACACACACACACACACACACACACACACACACAGACATGCATCCATGTTCAAACACACACACACAGACACACATACAGTAGCTAGTACAATCCTACCAAGCGACTATAAAAGAACACAATGGTCTCTAATAGAGCCTAATTAGAAAACTAGAGAAAGTTACTCTAACTTATAATACCTGGACTGAATTAGACTTGGAGATTCAACACCTTTAAGACTCTTCTAACAGTTTCATTGGATGAGTGGTTTTAATGAATTGCTTGGAGGTGGCTCTCTCTCTTTCTCTCGTTCTCTCTCTCTCTCTTTCTCTCTGTGTGTGTGTGTGTGTGTGTGTGTGTGTGTGTGTGTGTGTGTGTGTGTGTGTGTGTGTGTGTGTGTGTGTGTGTGTGTGTGTGTGTGTGTGTGTGTGTGTGTGTGTGTGTGTGTGTGTGTGTGTGTGTGTGTGTAGAGTTAATCACAGCTATCTATCACAGACGCAGTAATCACATACATTTGTCACTGAGGACTTTTCAGTGGAAAATACACAGGTGCCTGTATACACACACACACAAACACACACACACATGCATGCACACACATACGCACACACACACGCACGCACACACACACACACACACACACACACACACACACACACACACACACACACACACACACACACACACACACACACACACACACACACACACACACACACGCGTATAGTGACTACACATGTGCACACAATCTTCAAATCTGAGCCTTCAAACATTACCATCAGGGCAGCTCTGGCTGCAATTGTAGCTTACCACCACCGGTATGACTGTGTATGAACGAATAATGGACTCTGTGAAGCGCTCTGGGTGTCATGAAGAGCGCTATATAAATCCAAGTGATTATTACCTCTCTCTTGCAGTCATCGGGGGGGGCTATGGGTGAAAGACTACATCTCGACTTCTGTCATTTAGAGCAAGTAAGTAAATACATTTTCCAAAGTACACCCACAGAAAAACCTCTGGTTCTTCAGTAGTTCGTTGGGGGTGGGTTGAGGGCTAGCAAAATAACCCTTTCGCCACCATTGTCCTTGTATGATTTGAATGACTTTGACTTGACTTTAATTATGACTATATGTAGCGTGATCGAATCTGCGTTGTGTCTGGTGTGAGGTGGACGTAGACACGGACAACGGTACTCAGTTGATGGTGTTTATTTCCTGTTAACGAACCACAAACAGCATATACACATGTTATCAGTTACCATCCTCGCCGTGGTTTAGTCCACCTCTGCTCTCGTTCTCAGCAAGCACAAAGAGAGCGCGCGCGCACATTTAAAACAGCGCGCCGTCTACAGTTACAACCCTTAAATACATGTATCTCAGTACAAGTCAGCTTCAGCAAAAACATGTGAAACAATATGAAATGAAAGGCAGTGTGTAAGCATTAATTAAACCAAAATACAAAAACAACGGTTCATACCTGTTAACGAACCACAAACAGCATATACACATGGTATCAGTTACCATCCTCGCCGTGGTTTAGTCCACCTATCATGGTTTAACAGAGTATGAGTTAGTACACGAACGTACTGTGGCTGTTGTACACAGGGCGAATTAATGTCATTACACAACAGGGTATTTCAGTACCAAAACCAAACATAAATCAGTTTTACAAGTTATACAAAGCAATTAAATCCAATATTAGGTAAACGAAAGCGCATACCTCTGCTCTCGTTCTCAGCAAGCACAAAGAGAGCGAGCACTTCCGCCAGCGTGTCTCTCGTCAACAAACCGGCTAAACCATTTTGTACATTAGTTGAACGTATTTACAATACAACAATTATTCAATGGAAAGATATCCTATCTTCTCTAAACCCATTATAAAAGACCCAAAAGGGATTTCGTTTGGAGAATTGGTAACTCAATGTGAGGAAATTAATATAAACTAGTAACCAAGGCACCCCTCCAAAACCCTAGAGTGAGCTCGGTCCACTTTGTTCCTTCAAAGTAAGAGTGTTTCCATTTTGGCCCACTTATTTAAGATAAAAGATAACTATTTCTGTCCATGATTCTAGCATAACAACTTCACTCTGCTACATACTCCCCTACTGACTTATGCCAGATCATGGACAGTGTTCCCTTCAATCAACTCAACAGCGTAAGTATAAACCAAAGAAACAGAAAATAATAAAAAAAAAATTTACAATAAGTCAACGCGTCACATGTAACTCAGTGTATTCCCTTAATTCCAAACCTAGAAAATAGGTTGACCAGCTCAAAAGCTATCCGATAAAGGATCAGGAAAAATAAAGGGTAGCTAATCCCTCATCTAACCACAGGCAAAAAAACATGCCATGTACATATTTATACCATGGAATACACCAAAATGACCAAATCATGTCTAGTGCAATAGACAACCGTAACTACCAGTATGACTCAAAGAAAACCAAACAGCAAAATCAATGAAAGAAAAGAAAGAAAAAAAAATCTTTAGTAATAAAAAGAATTACCCAAAAGAAAACAAAAAAAATTGTGTCATCTTTTAGGATGACAGCAGAGCCCTGACTTGTACAGCCATCATCTGAATGAGTCTGTTAACTGGCCTGATTAGTCTCCCCCGCCTAGTGTAAACCCCTTGAGGTACCTCAACTACACTCGGTGTGACATCGACAATGGCCGATTCAGGTTCACTCACTGGTACAAATAAGGATGCACTACAAGGGGCCTCCTCCGAAGCCATCATGTCTCCAGCAAATGACTCCACAGTTGTCGTGTCTGACGACTGGTCACTATCCTGATAAACAATTACAGAGTATGACTCCTCTGATTCAACATCTGCATCTGGTCCCTCCATCCAAAAGTGGCGTGGTTTCTTCAGTTTACACTCCTGCTCCTCACCATTATGTGACTCAAGTGTAATTCTATGATGTTGATCACTACTCATGCTCCCCACCTGCTCCTCTGCTGGCTCTGATACACCCATCCCTGTCGTGGTATCTACTACCCCCTCCACACTGGACTCAGGAAGATGAGCAACCCACCGGGCAGTTCTCAGCTCATCCTGATCAGAATCATCTGTCATTTCCTCACTCGGAACAGTGCCAGGAATAGACACCTCAATCTCTGGCTCCTCCCATGACGGCAGAGGCAGGAAATTGACGGGCATAATCAAGTTCCTATGAACAGTCTTAATCCTCCCTGTGACAGGATGACGGATACTGTATATATTCAGCCCACTGTTTTTACACACTACAGTATAGACGGCACTCTCCCAGCGGTCAGCTAGCTTTTTCTTGCCTCGCTCCCCCTTATTTGCCAGTAAGACCCGATCCCCCTTCTCTACCGCATGTCCCTTTAACTGTCTGTTATACACCTCAGCTTGCCTGGTCTGTTGCTTCTCAGCATGCTTTTGAGCAAGTGCCATTGCTTCCCTTAGATCCTTTCCCAGTGACTGGACATACTTATCCACATCCACCGTATCTCCATCCAAAAGGACACTCTGAAACATGACATCGACAGGTAATCTTGGAGTGCGACCAAACATCAAAAAGAAGGGTGGGACCCCGTGGTCTCATGCACTGTGCAATTATAAGCAAACGTCAAAGTGTTCAACATCTGAGGCCATTTCACCTTGGAACGAGGTGGCAAAGCACGGATCATACTACCCAAAGTGCGGTTTAGACGTTCTACTTGTCCATTTCCCATAGGATGGTATGGCGTGGTATGGGATTTTTCTACCCCTGCCATCTGAAGCATTTCTGCTATGAGTGCACTCTCAAAATTAGCTCCTCTGTCGCTATGAATGCAGGCTGCAAAACCATAAACAGAAAAAAAATTATTCCAGAGCACTCTGGCCACCGTCTTTGCAGATTGATTGGGACACGGATAAGCACACGCTAGTTTGGTAAAATGGTCAGTTATAACAAGCACATCAATGGACTTATTATTGGCATCCTCAGCCGACCAAAAGTCAATACACACCAACTCCAGTGGTGCAGTGGTGACTATAGATACCAGCGGAGCCCTAGCCTCCGGCTCAGGTGCTTTGCTCAGTACACATCTCTTACAATGACTCACATATTCTTTGACATCCTTTTCCATGGAGTCCCAATAGAAACGTTGTCTAGTGAGCCACAATGTGCGCTGCTGGCCCTGGTGCCCAGCCTCATCATGTACCCCTTTCAGCACCTGTCCTCTCAGAGCGCTCGGTACAACATATTGAAAGACCTTCTTCTTACTCACAACGTGTTTTGAAACACGGTACAACACTCCCAATTTTGTTGTGAGTTTTCCCCACTGTCTCAAGGTGCGGTTTGTTTCTTTCGACTCATGAACTCTCTCTCTTCGAGATGGGCGGCGGCCTCTATCTACAAAGAATTTGACTCTACCAGTCCTGGCACTGTTTGTCGTACAATTCCTCATGAGTGAGGACAGGCAATGGGCTCTGTCCCATGGACACCAACCTTTCTAGCTGCTGCACATGAGAGACTGCTCTCATAGCTGCGCCATCCTCCCAACAGCGATGTGTGTGGAGTACAGCAGATACCTCTTCACGAGATATGCTCCCACTGTCACTACCCACCTCACCACTGGCCTTAAGGGAACTCTGAGTGGACAATCCTAGGCCCTTCCTCCTCACCTCTGGTTCCTCACAGGTAAGACGGAACATGTTCTGCACGTCATCCACCTCCAAACCTCTAGCCTCCCTCAACAAGACATCATACGAGGTCCTTGTCAGCCTGTGCATCACCCTAGGCTTAGCAAACGGCTCCCTGCTCAGTGCATCAGCTACTGTATTTTTAGGCCCAGGGATGTACTGAATGTCAAAATCAAAAGGTGCCAGCTTAGCCACCCATCTCTGCTCGCATGCATCGAGTTTTGGCTTTGTGAGGATGTACTTAAGTGGATTATTATCTGTCCACACTGTAAATGTATGTCCTCGCAGCCAATGGCTAAACTTGTCGTGTATAGCCCATTTCATGGCGAGAAACTCAAGCCTATGAGCGGGATATTTAGACTGAGCATGATTCAAAGATTTACTAGCAAAAGCTATGGGCCTGGCTGTGCTACACCCTTCCTGCACTTGTGAAAGCACAGCTCCCAGTCCGCTAGTGGATGCATCTACAGACAATAAAAATGGCTGAGAAAAGTCAGGGTGAGCCAACAGAGTTTGTCCCACCAATGCGGCTTTTAACGCCTCAAAGGCCTCCCTACACTCCACAGTCCAGTCTGCTGCACTAAGCCTATGAAGGGGGGCAGCTCTCTTGCTTTTTACTTTGCCTCTCTGTGGCTTCTTCACACCCGTGGTCAACTGAAACAGTGGTCTTGCAACTACAGAGCAGTTCTCAATGTAATGTTGATAATACACCATCATTCCTAAAAATGACCGGATCTTATTGGCAGACGGGGTGACCCCATCCGACTCCATAATATCGCTCTCCGTCACACCCACTATCGCCTGCACCTTATCGGGGTCTGTGGCTATCCCTTCCCGAGAAACAATGTGTCCCAAAAACTTCAGTGACTTTCTCAGAAACTGACACTTAGATGGAGACAACTTCAGGTTGTGTTCTCGTAAACGCTGAAATACCATCTCCAGCCTCTGCAAGCTCTCTTCTTCCGACTTGCCAAAGACCAGAAGGTCATCTAAGTAACAAAGAAGACTCAGTGAGTTCTGATCACCAAAGATTGTGAGCATCATTCTCATGAACGTCGCTGGACTGTTACAAAGCCCCTGGGGCATACGGTTATATTCATGTAAACCGAGAGGAGAGGAGAACGCCGTGTATTTCTTATCATCCTCATGCAGTGGGACATTGTAATACCCGGATGTCAAATCCATAGAACTGAAAAAGGCATTGCCTCCCAACGCTGCAAGTACATCTGCTTGATGAGGTAATGGATGTGCATCTTTCACAGTACGAGCGTTTAACCACCTGAAATCTGTGCACAATCTCAATTCCCCATTCTTTTTCCAACAAAGAACAAGGGGGGATGCATACTCGCTACTCGACTTCCTAATTATCTCCCGGTCCTCCATCTCGTTCAGAGTCTCTCTCAACTTTTGGTAATGGGCGGGGGAGAGCCTCCGGTACGGTAACCGAAAGGGCCGATCGTCAGTCAGTCGGATACGGTGACAGAAGCCACCAGCCTCACCACAATCCAACCGGTGTCTAGAAAACACATCCTCATAGTTCTCGATCAGATCAGTCAGTCTATCTTTCCAGACTGGTGAGACCTGACAGTCATCAACTGACAGGTTCTGGAGCCCTAGACTAGCCAGTCTATCGTTCCCCCTAGCTACATTGTTGCTATCACAACTCCTAGCTGTCAGACTGCCGTGAGAGCTGCCACTACTCACTCTACCGGCATTCTGGTGGACTGACGTGTCCGTATCATTGTCAAAATCTTCTAATGCAATGCATGGATATACGTCAGCCACTTTTGCATTTCTTCTCAAGGTGATAGCCTTGTTAGTCGGATTTATAATCTTGACAGGAAGCCACCCATCCCCCCAGAGAGGTGTAACTACCCTGCCAACTAGTATGTTACGGTGCACACAATGAGAGGTGCTGGGCTCAACGATAACAGTACTTCCCATAGACAGTTTTGTCTTGGGTGGGAGACGACCCCACACTACATGCTCACTCATCGGTTCAAGTGTTACGGCCTGTTTCAACTTGACTGTTCCCACTTTGTCAGGAATTTCCTCCCCCCTCCATCTCTCAAGATTGGCCATGAACCTGATAAACTGACATGACATTTCGTCCTGACATGGTGACTCAGCTTTTCCCAGTATGCGCCAGTAGGCCCCCGTGGATTTGAACTGCCTAATTAAGGGCTTCATCACATTGGTGCCTATAATGAGCTCATCTACCTGACCCTCCACTATTAAGACTGGTACTATGTATTCAAAACCGTAAAGCTTAAGTTTCAGCTCACACGTTCCCACCAGGCTAGTTTGTTTCCCACCACACCCCACAAGAACAACATTGGTAGTCGATATTAGATCACCCGTCACTACTCCTGCCTCCCTCAGCCGAGGAACCACATCAGCGCGCAGAGAAGTAGCCATGGATCCACTATCTAACATCCCCTGTAACTCAACCTTGTCTCCTGTCAATACGGTGGTGAAAAATAAACTGTCACTTTGGGATGTTCTGGTCACATTCTGCATAATTACTGTCTTGTCTTTGGGTGCTGCTTCACAAACAGACGTATATACAGACTGGATATCATCATTGCAATTGGAGGAAAAACCATAGGGGCCCACATTGTCCTCCTTTGAACGAGGGCCGGCTAGTTTTCCTGGGGAGGACCAGCCTGTCTCTGACCAGGGGGCTGTCTAGGAGTGGTCTGCCCACAATAGATACCAATATGCTCTGGACTCAGACACTTGAAACACAGCCTGTGCGTCCTGCAATGTGTCCTAGTATCGTGCTCCGAACTGCCACAAACCTGACATTCTTGAGAAGGTCTGGGGAACTGCCTATGGGGGCCATTTTGTACGTAAGGACCATTTTGTACAGACTGAGTGTTGTTGCCTAACGCCATTTCTAACACTCTCAGAACCCTATCCATTGTGTTATTCTCAGATACAGGCGTCAGCTGCTCTAGCTCTGTACTACTGACAGCCACAGGTGACGCGCTCTGTTCGTGATTAACAACCTGTGAGGACTCAATGGCGACCACTTGTTGTGTCAATCGACCTCGACTCGCTCTATGTTCTCTCAAATATTCATCCAAATGTCCCTGCACCTCACCTGCTGTCCACTCACGAGATGGCTTACTTTTGAACACTAAAGACAACTCCTTATCGGGGCAGTTACGGATGAACATGAGAACTAGATGCTTGCTCAGGCTAGTCTGAGATTCCCCCTTACTAAGAAGACACTGCTCTGTGGCTTCTGCTGCTTTGTTAAGCCTAATCCAATAGTCAAGAGGATTCTCGCTTGCATATGCTTTGACTGCATAAAAGTCAGCTAATGGAAGATCTGAGTGAATAATATCACCAAAATGTTGTCTCAAAATGCTAAAAATAACACCCACCTCACTGACAGTTGAGTTGCTACGCAGCCATACTTTGGTAACGTCCCGGGCCCTCCCCATTAGCTTGTTCATAACCTCCTCAACTTGTTCAGTTCCAGTACAGTTATTTTTCTTTCTGAGATATGTCCTCATGAGTTCCTCCTACTCAAAAACAGAACACTTATCTGTGCTGTCCCCTCTAAAATAGGGTGGGGCATTTGCATCTGAACGTAACACGAGATTCATTTTGGATGCATCAATCACAGTATTCCCACATTGGTCAGGTTGGAACGTCTGTTGGGGATTTTGAGAAGCTAATACAGGTGAAATCCCCGTGATTGTGTTCTGCATTAACGTCATTCTAATAGCTTCCCCTATTTCTGACCCAATGGATCTTATCAAATTGGCCATTTGACTGGGGGATGTTTCAACACTAGTGTTGTTAATTTCACCAGGTGAGGGAACAACCGGGGTGAAAAGTAACGATTGGGCATTTCCCTCTAAGTGACCCTCTACACGCCTCCTTTCAGGACTAGAGGAACCTGAACCACCTTGACTCCCCGGAGTAGACTGCATAACCGGTGTGTAATCGAGAACCCCTCTCCCTCTCCCCACAGTCAAGTTCCCTGTAGGAGTGTTTCCTACATTCAAAGTCATTTTCAATATCAAATGGTACTTTCACCGTTTTACTCTTCAGTGTGTTTTAGGTAACACACTCAAAATCAATAAACTTGATTAGAGACTATCTTTTTCAAAGGATTCAGTGCTCTCCAGCCTCCTCAGGAACAGACCTCAGGAACAGGCGGCGAATGCAGCGTCCCCGTGACCAGGTCGCGCCAGCAGCATCCACGCGTCTAGGCCGCACATGAAGCCTCCACGTCTCTCCAGCAACACCGGTGGTCGGCTACCGCTGACCAGTTGATCCGGGTCACGGCACCAGTTGTAGCGTGATTGAATCTGCGTTGTGTCTGGTGTGAGGTGGACGTAGACACGGACAACGGTACTCAGTTGATGGTGTTTATTTCCTGTTAACGAACCACAAACAGCATATACACATGGTATCAGTTACCATCCTCGCCGTGGTTTAGTCCACCTCTGCTCTCGTTCTCAGCAAGCACAAAGAGAGCGCGCGCGCACATTTAAAACAGCGCGCCGTCTACAGTTACAACCCTTAAATACATGTATCTCAGTACAAGTCAGCTTCAGCAAAAACATGTGAAACAATATGAAATGAAAGGCAGTGTGTAAGCATTAATTAAACCAAAATACAAAAACAACGGTTCATACCTGTTAACGAACCACAAACAGCATATACACATGGTATCAGTTACCATCCTCGCCGTGGTTTAGTCCACCTATCATGGTTTAACAGAGTATGAGTTAGTACACGAACGTACTGTGGCTGTTGTACACAGGGCAAATTAATGTCATTACACAACAGGGTATTTCAGTACCAAAACCAAACATAAATCAGTTTTACAAGTTATACAAAGCAATTAAATCCAATATTAGGTAAACGAAAGCGCATACCTCTGCTCTCGTTCTCAGCAAGCACAAAGAGAGCGAGCACTTCCGCCAGCGTGTCTCTCGTCAACAAACCGGCTAAACCATTTTGTACATTAGTTGAACGTATTTACAATACAACAATTATTCAATGGAAATATATCCTATCTTCTCTAAACCCATTATAAAAGACCCAAAAGGGATTTCGTTTGGAGAATTGGTAACTCAATGTGAGGAAATTAATATAAACTAGTAACCAAGGCACCCCTCCAAAACCCTAGAGTGAGCTCGGTCCACTTTGTTCCTTCAAAGTAAGAGTGTTTCCATTTTGGCCCACTTATTTAAGATAAAAGATAACAATTTCTGTCCATGATTCTAGCATAACAACTTCACTCTGCTACATATACATATTACACTTCGTCTGTTCTATTTTCCTTTTCTCCTCACATGCTTTTTTGGGACAAGAGAGAGCATTCCAAAGTGCAACCCTCTCGACCCCTTCAGTGCAACACTCCTACAACACCCGAAATAGTGTTGAGTGGCTGCAGAGAGGGTCATGTTATGAAATATGAACATATTATTCAAAGCATGTTGTTGTTTCAGGGACACTTGTAGTAAGGGGGATGGGAGGAGGGGATAAACAGCCCAGTGCGAGGTTGTTCATTTGTCCTGTCGGCTTGTCATGCCTTTACAAGCTTCAACGTTTTATTCATCATCTAAATGTGGCAATACAAGCTTGATATTCAACATTCAATTTTTATTTAACCTTTATTTTACCAGGTAGTCACTTGAGATCAAAGATCTCTTTTTCGAGCAAGACCTGGATGAATGACCTTCTGTGTTAAGACTGTTAATAAGCAGTAAAGTAAAGATAATGAGCATGCCATGGTAAAATGTGCAACCCTAGTTTCTGGATGTACCGAACCATGACGTCTGTACCGCCAAGCCGCGGGACGAATACACATACCGTTACACCCCTAACACACACACACAAACATGCAACAATGCGTGTACAACACACACACACACACACACACACACACACACACACACACACACACACACACACACACACACACACACACACACACACACACACACACACACACACACACACACACACACACACACACACACACAGTACTCTGTCTCTTCTATAGTTTTCTCTAATGCATCGACCTTTGGGCCTGAGGGCAGATGATTGTGTTAAAAGGCATAATTTTTAGAGTCTGGCCTCCTGCTGTTAGAACAAACTATTTTATTCGAATCATCATACAGGTGATGTATGTCCACATAATCATCTTTAATAAAAAAAAACACTGTTATTATGCTATTATGATGGTTTAGATTTGTTGTTTGATGAATGACTTATGAAAATAAAAAGGGAGGGGGGGGTAGGAAGGGAATAGATAGGAGGAACAATCTGGAAAAAGGTTTAAAACAAAAAGTGTGAGACAGCATTTGGCACAGCGGAAGTATAGAATGCAGGATGGGAATGCAGGAGTGAGTGAGTGAGTGAGTGAGTGAGTGAGTGAGTGAGTGAGTGAGTGAGTGAGTGAGTGAGTGAGTGAGTGAGTGAGTGAGTGAGTGAGTGAGTGAGTGAGTGAGTGAGTGAGTGAGTGAGTGAGTGAGTGAGTGAGTGAGTGAGTGAGTGAGTGAGTGTGAGAGAGCGAGAGAGGTCATGGCACCAACAGGAAAGAGAGAAACATGAACCCATTGACCATATTCACGAGGAGGCGATGTGGCCACCATGGAAATACGATCCCAGAGAAGTTCAAGTTCAAGTTTCAAGTTTCTTTATTAGTTGTCATACAGAAGTACAGAATAATTTTATACAAAATGCTTCTTTCTGTTACGCTCCAGAGACTGGGCTAGACAAAAATAGACAAGTATAAAATAAGTATAGCAAGTATAAAATAGAAGTCAAGTACGTAGACAAAAGTGTTCAGTATATACATATATACAATGCTCAATGCAGAGTAGAAGTAACTGAGTTACCATACAATATACTATACAGTGCAAAGCAGAAATGGGATGAGGTACAATTTAGGTACAATTTACAGTAAGGTATAATGAGGTATGGGTTGTAGTGCAAATTATTTACCAATAAATATAAAGTGTGTTTATGTGTTCTAAAGTGGTTAAAGTGGGTGCTGCAGTGAGTTGTTTGTTTAAAGTGAGTGTGTGCGTGTGGATGTGTGTGCTGTGAGTGCATTTGATGGTTGTTATTGTTATTGTTCGTTGAGCATCCTGATGGCCTGGGGATAGAAGCTTCTTCTGAGTCTCTGTGCTTGCCATGAGACTTGTGTTACTTGTGTTACAGAGAATGGTGTTACAGTAAATGATGAGGGGAATCTCCCTCTGGAAGAGAGATACGAGAGATGAAATATTCACACTAAAGCACTGAAGAATAGATGAGGACTTCCAGGGTCTTGCCAGTCCTGACCAGAGCGGAGCAGAGGAGCCCAAAAGTGATGAGCCTGTGTTCCATTATTCATCTCTGATATTGTCTTGGGTGGGATGGCGGCCCTGGATGCTCCCAGAACCTATTATTTTCACGGGTGCTCTGTTTATAGTTTATTGTTTATTGTTTAAAAGGATCCCCATTAGCTGCCACCTAAGTGGCGAGCTAGTCTTCCTGGGGTCCACACAGAAAGACAACACAAAACACAAAACATAACAATACATGAGATACATATGACAATCACAATTCACAATTCATTAACAATGCTAATCTAAAAACAGTAAAACATTGTAGACATGTTTATAAACATCAGCATATTTTCGGAAAAGGTTATTACATTCATGGGTAGACATGAATATTTTCAGAAAAGGTTATTACATTCATGAGTAAGTATTTCATTATTACATTCCTACAGTAGGTATTTCCACTCCCAAACGTGAACAGTATTTGCTCACATATTTAAGTAGTGCAATTTACTTATGTTCAGTGGGCAGTTATTCCAATGATTGATGGCACGATAAACAACCGTCCTCTTTAAAGCATTTGATTTTGGACGTGGTAACATAATCTGTCCATCATCGGCTGAGCTAGTAAAATATGAATGAACCTGATTGCATCTGACAATTGTGTATTACCAGCAATAGGTCGGAATAGCGCTGGTGAGTAATCTTGTCCGAGAGCTGTGAGGTCTGAGATGTAGTCAGACCTACTCCTATCCAAGCTCCGGGAGGGTCATCAAAGAGAAGTCGCCTATTCTCAGTCCTTGCCCCACAATGGTGGAATGAACTACCCACCCCAGTTAGGACAGCCGAAACCCGTCCAATCTTTCGCCGTCGACTAAAGCCGCACTTCTTCAACCATTATCTGAAATAATAAAAAAAATAAAAATAAAAAAAGATCTAACCCTAACTAACCTTACTGTCATGCACTTGTCATAATAAACTAACCTACACTGTAACACGCAACACTTTGATGAACATTGTTACGCAGCTGATAGAGTTGTACCCTTCCTGATGACTTGTCATACAGAACTTGTAAGTCGCTTTGGATAAAAGCGTCAGCTAAATGACTAAATGTAAATGTATGGTTACAGAGGTTTAGCTTCACATGCTAGTTGGTTAAAATGCAGTGTCAGCTCCTTTCGCCGTAATCTACATAGGGACCACATTTGGGGGAAAACAGATCACCAACTGTAAGAATATTTGAATAATATAAGAATATTTTAAAGAATATTTAAAAAGTTTGCAACTCTAGTCAGATGGAATTTTAGCAGGCGTTTTGACCCAATGAATATACTATTCTACACCTGGGCCCTATTCCCCGTACCTGGTTCAACTAAGTCGATCAAAAGTCCCATTATCCAGATTCAATTAACCCGATGTTTGAATCCAGGCTTTCCCTGTTCCTCGAACGCTGATTCAGTCTCGTTAATTCAAACCAGACTTGATACTCAGGATAAGTGCGTGCAGCCGCCTCACCTGAAAAGACAGCAGGTGTCGATCGCAGAAATCTTGATTTTCTAACGGCATTGATTGATTGATTGATTGAAAACTTTATTAACAGATTGCAGAATGGGTACAATACAGTACGGCTCAATAGCCTCGCCGACAAGTTAAATGCATAATCATAGGCTAATGTTAAGTCCCTCATTACCCCAATCAATCAGATTATATTTCTTTAAATGTGCCTGATGGCAGTAGGCTTAATGGAATGAATAATCGAATGAGATCTATTGCTAGCGAAAATAATTAGTTAAACTCTTTCAGAATAAGTAGATACAAACAAGCCCAAAGAGTATCTAATTGATACGAATTAATAGATGCTTATGAGGATATCTGTACTGTATGCGCTCGGCTTAGGTAACATGTACTTTATATATGAATACAGTTTTCA
>NC_140171.1:145981909-146091909 GCF_963971535.1 Notolepis coatsorum | reverse complement strand
AAAAAAACGAACACAGATTTGAGGGTGAATAGAGTTAGGAGGTTTAGACAGATGATCGGTTTAATGCTTTCCCATTGTTTAAACTTTGTAAAACCCACACACACATGGAGGATGATCTACAGAGTTGATTTATATTAAAAAAAAATATTAAAAAAATTTAGTTATGAGGTTTTGTCCCGACAGCAGCGATATGTACTTATTTGTAATATGAACACATTGTACATTTCCAATACAATACGTAAATCTAAATATACTACTTATGGCTATAATATAACATAGAATATGTACCCGTGGTTGATTAGTAGCTACTTTATTTACATATTTTAAGTGAGACTGGGCTGCCTCCAGGAACTCAGTTTCCTCTCACAGAATAACAGGCTGTAGGTACGTACTCTGTTTTCTCTCCTGCCATCGCACTACCAGGCACTGGCATTGGTGCCTGGCACTAAACAAACTGGTACATGCAACAAAAACTAAAGAAACCTTGGCAAAACTTAAAGCAGACAGGCAGTGAAAGAGTCTAGTTAAGGACAGATGTGATGTAAAGTGGCAGAAGCAGACCGGGGCTGTGTTCTCAGACCACTGCAGTCATGCTCAACGTGTGTTGTGAACTGTGGAAGTGGGTCTGGTTCCGGTATCTCTGTCCACGTCTGCCCTGATAGCTTCTGAGAACGAGACAAGAAGGTGAGTCACTGATACGATAAACGAAAGGGCTCACTGTGAGTCACAAACACACTCACTCACACACATTTGATAATTATATAGCAGTGTGTTAACACATTCTGCGCCAGACCAGAGATATCCCGGGTTAACTCGCCAGCGGTTGGGAGCCAGACCCGAGATTTCATTGGTTTTGGTTGTTTTTTCTTTTATTCGATATTTGTATTCATTATTCATTCACGGACCTCAGTGTTCCCATAGGAAATCATTCTGAGATTGCCAAAGTGCAATACCGGCCGCATCCTGCTATGTGGCAGTATCACCCACCCTTTGAAACCTTATTTCTCACCTTGTGTTACATTTAAAGTAAACCCCTCCGGGCGCAGAATTTAGACGGAGCCAAGTAAATCGCTTCATCCAACCACTTTGAAACGCATCTAGCACACTCTGTGGAGCCTCCGAGGACAGTATGCAATATGTTTCAGTAATGGGAAGTATTTTGGGGGCATTCATTTCCTGCATGCTCCATTGACTTTCGTGTAGTCCTTCCGTAGGGGAGTTTATGGTAGGCTACACCTTTTTAACGCCAGGGGGCGACAACAACAGCTGCAAATGGTGCCACCAAGACTACTGCAAGGATGAGACGCTAAACCAAGGTCCTGACTGAATCTCGGTTGTTAAAGAACTCAGGATGCCTATCGCAAAGAGTAAGGGGTTCCCAGACGTTCCTGGCCAAATTCCCAATCAGGTATCTGACATCAAGGCCACCTAATCATCCCTTCCCCTTAATTGAGTGATATCAATCCCTGTCTCCTGAGCCGTTCAGCCATTGTGTAGTGTGATGTGTGCTTGGTGCCAGTGTATGGCAGCCATTGAGCCTGCATAGCCCAAGGTTGGGTGCTACCAGTGGTGGTGAAGGAGGCAATGTCCACCCTACATTGTGGGGAGCGCTCTGAGTGTCTAGAAAAGCGATATATAAATGTAAGGAATTATTATTATTAGATATTTAAATACATAAATAAATTAAAATGGCCAAAAATCGCCTCTATTTTCACTAATCTGAGCAGTACATGGTTTTCACCACTGTGTGATAATTGTTACATCATAACCAGCTAGTGTTTCAGTCACTTAATTGCATTTTGAGAAATCATGATTTGCAGCTGCACATGTATTTCAGCACCATGGACAGAGACCGACCACATCGAAATGCATCCTGCACACTCGTTCCATAAGTTGTGCCAAATTATGTCCGGGACCAGATGGACATTAATACTGGAAATCGCGATCAGACAATTGGAATATTCTTTTTGGAATAACCCTGATCAAAGGTAAGGACTATATGACATCAATTTCACCTTGATCCTACAATGTCTTCATATCGATCCAGCTGATCAGCGTGTGTGTTGTTCTAAACGAATGCCGTTACTGACTATCAAAGCATCAAAAAATTACCCCCCCCCCCCTTTCATGCATTCATGATGAAACGTAATACCTATTATATACATTTGATTTGGACATAGTAGCGTGTCCAGGCAAGAAACGCCAATGCTTATAGCAGAATTCACGTAGCGCCCTGTAACTCAGCTTTTCAGGAATTAGCCCGGATCACTCCTAAACTATACAATATTCACCACGGGATAACGCGTGAACGTATACATGAAAAAAAATCTCTTTTTTGCATGTTCAACGGAAGAAAGTGACTGTCAAATGACCATAGTATTGTCTCCATAGCTATAATATAGATATAGCTCTCAAAACATAGTGATGCACAGTGAAAGTAGGCTATGGAAACCTGGCGTCCAATGTGTTAAGAGAAGAAAATCATATATTATTTGAATCCACTGTAAAAACAAGACAATTCTCTCATTCTGTTGGACCTTTCCTGTGGCAAACGGTCAAAACTGTGGCTGTACTATAATAGCACTAAAGATTATAATGTGAAAGCTCAAAGCTCCTACATTAAAACTCCACTTTGAACAGTGTTTTTTTATATAACCCTCTCCCTTTATAAATGTATGACTACCTCCTGAATCTCCTGAATATAACAGGCTTACTCTGTATGAAAAGTACCCTCTGGTATACTGGTTAGTCACAGAAGCTGAAAAGAGAGAAATAATAAAATGCAGAAGGCTATGCCATTGAAAGTCGCTCACTGGAGTGCCATTTGCCAATATCACATTTTCATTTAGCAAATTCATGATATAGAATCATCCACGTGTTATCTTCTTAATATATAATATCCTTACAGAACAATTTGTTGGTTACTCTCATTTGAGATCCTCTTGGGTGTCTTTTTATGAACCAACCTCTATGTCCTCTACCTAGATAGCCTTTCCCTTTTCAAAACTGTCTGTCTGCATGCAAAATAAGCCATAAGCCTGGAGATTGAGTCTAATTACCGGGCGAGAAAGCAGCTAAATTGACATTCCCACCGCCTCTCAGCTCCGTTAAGGTCCTCCTTAAGAAGCTTATGTTGTGACAAACGTTAATAGGTTAATCCCTAAGCCTCCTGCCATGTTCACTTCCTGTACACCTTCATGTATTTGTCGGAAATGTGCTCATGGTTTCCTCCATTCAACATTCTCCCCTTTCATTCAACGTCTTTCTCTCTGCTTTCATAACGTAACTCTACCGTTAATTAACGTTTAACCAACACATTGTTTTCTTTGTGAGATTCTTTCCCGCTTTTTTTCTAGCCCCCCCCCCCCCCCCCTTTTCTCTTCATGTTGTCTTTGATTACAGGCCTGTGGCAAACCTGTAAGTCGTCGTCCTTGAATGGATAATTGCAATTACTCCCAACAATATAATTATGGTAAGGACGTTTTTCTACACTATGAATGTGACATCACACCACTCCCGTGACACACACACACACACACACACACACACACACACACACACACACACACACACACACACACACACACACACACACACACACACACACACACACACACACACACACACACACACACACACACACACGCACGCACGCACACACATGCACGCTCAAAACCCCACACTTATCTCTTATCTCTACGTTTCTCTTGCTCTCATTTTCAACTTGGGGAAAGACGCACAGGCGTTTCTACCTCCCTTTGCCAACAACATGTCTCGCTCCTCTTTCACTAGGAGGATATAGAGCCTATACTCATCTTTACAACCTCGCATCTCCCTTGTGTGATATCCAAGTTGCCTAACATTGTAACGCTATACCTGTGGAAGTCTTCACTCCACCATCACACCTCAGCAATCATTTGTGTGGTGTATGTTGGCCTCCAATCCCATTGCTACGGCCTGCTGTGACAAGCAAATGAGTGTTTAATGGGACAGCTTGAGACGGTTCCTAGTCAGGTTAGCTTTCAGACAATGTCCCACTGGATAACTTAATAATAATAATCATAACTTATCATCCAAACCCCGGCAAATGCTTCCCAGAGACAGACAACACACTTATGTTACATACTAATGCACTCTGTGCTCAAGAGGGTGCCATGCTATAAAACTGAAAATCTCCTCCACAAAAAAAAAAACTCCAAAACAAATCCGGATTTACAAATCCAATTTTCTCAAATAAAACCCTCCTCAAGTCGGTGTACAAGGGGCAGTGAAAAACTAAATGTAATTCATCCTCCACCACTCTCAGATCACAGAGAACACACAACCGCTCCTCCTCAAGTTTACCTTGGAATCTACCCACTTCCACAGCCAATGGCAGGGTGCCAGACCTTAACTGGGCACACAAAGACCTCCGTCCTCTCTTTAAATGTAACATTACATAAGGTTCAGTAAAAAAATCATTTTTAATTCCGATAGCCCATTATTCCAGCTCAATAGGCCAAAGAATTTCCCATTGGACCGAAAACAAAACACATAGTTCCGAAGTGCTGTTGCCCCAATTAGTAAAAAAGGAAGCCCATTAGATCGGCGGTCCATTATCCCGAATATACACACACTCTGTGGAGCCTCCGAGGACAGTATGCAATATGTTTCAGTAAAGGGAAGTATTTTGGGGGCATTCATTTCCGGCATTCTTCATTGACTTTCGTTTATGGATACCATTATGGATACTATGACTGTGGTAAGTTTTAATTTATGTTTTTAGATGGAAGGCTGTATTACATCTGTCTAACGTTAGCGAATATTGTGAGATTGATGAATAGAATAGGACATAAAGTTGCTGGACTATCGACCTAGTTAGCCCCTTTCCTGACTGCGATGCACAGCTACAGGGTTTGGGCGAGTGAATCCACACTCGTGGTATTATTATAACTCATTTATTGTGTAACGCTATCCCCTTAAAACTTACCACAGTCATAATATCCATGAACTTCAATCGGTTCGGATCCTTTGAATGAAATGAAAATGTAAACAAACACTGGCGTTAGCGTTAGAAAGTAGCACTGCGTTGTGTGAAATCACTGCGCCCAGAGAGGAGTGGTTAGGCAAAAAATAGTTCCGAGTATATTTGCCTAGAAAACGTAAATGTCGAATTCAATTATTTTTTATTTCTCCACGTGGTAAATACACAGGTCACAACATGTTTACAGGAACGTTTTGGAGTTGTATTTGGAGTGTATTTCGTGACTGTAGGGAACTTCAGCGTAAAAGTCTGACCCACTTCCAGTGATGAAGCTAAGCTACACTAACGGTGTGGGCGTTCCCTAAGCCTAATGCATGCAGATAGACAAAAAAGGTATGTATCTTCTTGTCTAACTCCAGGGAATATGTTAAATAAGCTAATTTCCCAAAATGTTGGAGTTTTCCTTTAAGGGGATGGAGACCAGAGAAAGACTTTCATCTTGTTTACATCAGGGTCCCCCATTTTCAATTAATCATAACATAATATGACATACATGACATACAGATAGACAGTACTGCTACATCTATACATTTATGACATACCAGATCTACAAATACAGTACTGTTTGTGATACAAAAAGAGTTAAAAAAAAGAGAGTATTTACATTTACATTTAGTCATTTAGCTGACGCTTTTATCCAAAGCGACTTACAAGTTCTGTACACCAAGTCATCAGGAAGGGTACAACTCTATCAGCTGAGTAACAATGTTCATCAAAGTGTTGCGTGTTACAGTGTAGGTTAGTTTATTAGGACAAGTGCATGACAGTAAGGTTAGTTAGGGTTAGATTTAAAATTTTTAAAAATTATATTATTATTTCAG
The DNA here is from genome assembly GCF_963971535.1 of Notolepis coatsorum. Classification (NCBI taxonomy): domain Eukaryota; kingdom Metazoa; phylum Chordata; class Actinopteri; order Aulopiformes; family Paralepididae; genus Notolepis; species Notolepis coatsorum. The sequence continues at coordinate 146,086,065 of NC_140171.1, read as the reverse complement.
ATAATGGTTGAAGAAGTGCGTCTTAAGTCGACGGCGGAAGATTGGACGGGTTTCGGCTGTCCTAACTGGGGTGGGTAGTTCATTCCACCATTGTGGGGCAAGGACTGAGAATAGGCAGCATCTCTTTGATGACCCTCCCGGGGCTTGGATAGGAGTAGGTCTGAGGCGGCCAGAAGATGCAGAGCGTAGGGGTCTTGAGGGTGTGTAGTTAGAGACCATTGACCGGAGGTAGGCGGGAGCGGTTCCCTTTGCCGCACGGTATGCTAGGTCGAGGGCCTTGAAGTGGATACGTGCAGCAATGGGGAGCCAGTGCAGGTCCCTAAGAAGTGGGGTGACATGTGCCGACTTCGGTAGGCTTGAGATCTTTTTCTTACTTTTATTTAAAAAAAATTTGGAGGCCCCTCGTCACTCGAGGCCTTTTGGATGCCCCTCGTCACTAGAGGCCCCAAATTTTGGAGATCGATGTCATACTGTGACACTGAAATGAAAACAAATTTCATCAACTAAAATATTTAGTCACCAAAAATATTTCATCAACTAAAATATACAGTACGTCACACCCTGCCGTCTGCAAGTGGGTAATCTTGAGTATTTTTTCTCCTCTTCATAAGAGTTTGAGGTTTTCCGTTTGAGGTAAAAACAGCAATAAAAAGTCAAAACTTGCATCTCCACATCCCAGCCCCAACGCCTGAATACTTTTACCAACGGATTTCCAGTTCCGCGTTCGCGTTCTGCGCTCTGATTGGCCACTGACGTTTCTGGTAGCGCCAATCGTGTGACGCCTCTTTCTTTCACCGGTTAAGCTTAGGCACTCTTTCGAAGTTGGTTAAGGTTAGAGTTTGTCTAGATAGAACACCAGCCCTGATTACATACTCTAACCTTAACCAACTTCGAAAGAGTCGCCTAAGAAACCTTAGTGGTCAATCAGATCGCAGAACGCGAACGCGGAACTGGAAATCCGTTGGTAAAATAATAGACACAGCCCCGACACGAATAAGGCAGATTGGGATCATTATTCATGACAGACAACAGAGACCCGCCGGTGCTGATAGCGGATATCATCGAGCTCCCCCTAGTGACTAGGGGGGCGTTATTTCTAAACCTAGCCGCATTTCTGGCAGACGCTCTCTGATTGGCACTGACTGACGCTCTCTGATTGGCCACTGACATGTTTGCCCAATCGCGCGACGAGCTGTGTCTTTGCCCATTTCCGCGTTGAACAGCTTGCAAACTACATTGCGTTCTATCGCCATGCTCTAAGACAAGATCCAACCTTAACCAACTTCGAAAGAGTGCCTAAGCTTAACCGTCGAAAGAACTTGCCGTCACACTCTAAGACAAACTCTAACCTTAACCAACTTCGAAAGAGTGCCTAAGCTTAACCAGTGTAGAAACAGGCGTCGGCCAATCAGAGAGCGTCTTGCCAGAAATGTGGCTAGGTTTCGAAATAACGCGACTAGGGGCCTCCACTACACACTAGTAAAAAAAAATAAAAGAGATACGAAAAATATATATATATAATCAGATCCTCATCCAGCGTTTACTTTCACAGCATCTATAGTGACTACTAGTATCATCTCATCTCTTCTCTATCTATTTTTATTACATTTTTTGTATTGCAAATAAAAATATGATTGATTGTTTGATAATGAGGGGTGAGAGACGTTGAGTCTACGTGACACTGACGTCCAGGTCCAGGGGTCACTGTCAGGTCAGGTCAGGTGACCACTGATCGCGAGAATTGCACTTGCAAGTTGATCAAGTAGGCTAAGACTCGAGTAGTACTGTATGATCATATGACACTCAAAAAACATGGATAAAAAAGTTAAACGGTGGGAAAGCGGAGCTGCTAAGTTAAAATCTAAACAGGAAAGGGACAGAGAGCGCGTTACTTCGGCAAAGCATACCAACTATCTTTTGGTATCTTTTTTCACCCCGTCAGGTGTTCTTTGAGAGTGTTTTTGAAAGTGGGTAGTGATTCACATTCCTTTACAGCTTTGGGTAGGGCGTTCCACATTGATGTGGCATAATTGCGAAACGTGTTTAGTCCCTTGTTTGAGCCGAATCTGGGTTTAACATGATTTGTGGAGCTCCCTCTGGTGTTGTGATCGTGGTATTCACTGACCTTTGGGAAGTATTTTGACATGTACATGGGTACCTTGGTCGCGTAGTGTATCTTGTAGACCAGGCCCATTGCAAGTTGCTGTACTCTGTCGTCCGTCTACTCTAAGCCATCCTAGGTTGTCAAAGTGGGCAGGTGTGATCAAAGTCCTTTTAGCTTGGCCCTCAGAGCCCACCACTTCTAAATATTCTATATATTTTTTAAAGTGACATATAAAAACGCCACTGTGCGTGCGTGCACGTGTATGTGTGTGTGGGGGGGCCTCCACAAGAATCTGGCCCAGGGGCCTCTGAAGTCTTAATCTGGCCTTGGGCGGGAGATGACTGTTGATTGGACGAGGAGTTGGGTGGCTTCTTTTGTCAGGAAGGGGCGGATCCTTCTGACGTTGCTCAGGAGGAATCTGCAGGTTCTGGTTGTCGCTGCGGTGAGCAGAGAAGTTCAACTTCAAAGTTCATCAAGATGATGATGTCAATAACAACAATGCCTCTCCATGTCCCTATCTGGACAAATTTATGAGTTTGACTGAAAAAACGCCTAAAACATAATGTTTAGGTGTTTATTGTGTCAGCCAAAAACGAAGCTGCTCTCTCTCAACTTCCCACACGACCAGCACTAACTTGAGAACATATTCAGGTGAGCTGATGAAAACCTTTACATACAGTAAACATTGTCAACTGTTCCCAAACAGCACACAAGTCAGTGCACTTTTTGTCAACAGCAGCTGCTATCATGTTTGATGTTTCACTGTAGGCAGAAAATGAACAATATTATGCGGGTGGAGGAAAAGAAAAAACAAACTAACATTAAATATACACTAGGAGGGAAAAGATCACCTAGAGCAGTGGTTCTCAACCTGTGGGTCAGGACCCCCAGGGGGGGCCCCCACATGATTTTGGGGCCATGGAATGTTTTGTGAGTTACATATTTAAATACATTTGGTCATTTAGCTGACACTTTCATTCAAAGCAACTTACAAATTCTGTACAACAAGTCAGCAGGAGTGGTACATATCTAGCAGGCTAGCAGCCAAGGATAAGTCGTATTGTTTGTATAGCAGTGTCAAGCTTGAGTGTTATACTCTGAGTACATAGTAGTATAAACATATTAGCATAGTTGGAGGGCTTGTTTCAGTTTTATAATAAACAATCAAACTGAACAATTTTTTCCTGCCTATTTTGTTTGGTTGAAACCTGATCATGAAGTAAAAAAAAAAAGTAGTGCCGATGTAGTTAGCTATTTTTGCCATGTTCTTGTAGTGTAGCTTGCTACATTTCTCTGGGGATAGCTTCCATTGTAGTTGAGTTATATTTAATTGAGAGTAACTTGTAGTGTAGCTTACTACATTTTCCAAGTAGCTTGCCCATCACTGTATACATTTGTAAATGATTATTAAATAATTTATAACTATATTTGTATAACATTTACAAATTAGTTCTACATTATTTATAACTCATTATCAACATTGTTTGTACTTGATTTGTTCATCATTAAATAATGTTGTTTAATGTGTACTAACACATTTGTAGATGCTTTGAAAAATGGATATGAAAAAAAACGACTATACTGTACCTCCATTTATTTGTTCATGTTCAACAAATTATTCTTTAAGACATTCATAAAACATCTATAAATCATTTGCAGATGCTATTGTGTGCCCTAATCTAAAGTGAAGCCTATTCATCATTAACAAATGTCTAATAGTTTGTTTATTTGTGGATTTTTATGAATACACACAAAGCAATTACCAGACTTGTCTTTTCATGTTTAACAAATGATTTGTTAAGACATTCATAAAACATCTATAAATCATCTGCAGATGCTATTGTCTGAAGTGAAGCCTAATCTGAAGTGAAGCCTATTCATCATTAACAAATGTATAATACAGTTAATTATTTGTTTACTTTTTCATCACCTGTTACAAATGTTGTAGACAGCTTTAGGATACACCCTTCATTGTGACATCAAACAGTAACAGAATTAGGACTATAGATAAATGCAATTTTATTAACATATAAAATACATGTGCATAACATATAGTGTAAAGTGGGGGGCACTAGGACTCAGGAGTACCCTGGCCAGGTATTGACAGAGTATGTAGAGGAAGTATCACGCGAGTGAGACTTGACTTCACGCGTATTGCCGTCTGTTGAATGGAACCGCGATACATTAGCAGAGCCAAGTTATTCGTGCTGGCCCACACTTTTAAGGTATGAGCAGGCTAAACACCTTTTTTGTTGGTAAATATATTCCATTATTTCCGACCTACAACTCTTATATGTTGGCGCCTATACAGCCTGAAAATACAAATAATTATTACCATTGTGTCATCATCACATACCGCAATATACTGAGCACACATTAGGAACAAACACATCATTCAAATGTAACGTTAGCGCCCACCACATCAAGTACGTCTACACAACATATATAGAGTTGTAGGTCAGAAATGATGGAATAGATAGGGGGGGGGGGTTGGGTAGGTGGGGGGGGGGGGGGGGGGGGGGGATGGGTAGGCGGTGGGGGTAACAGTACATTGGATTATCGACGAAACCTACTTGGTCCAAGAAGAGGGTCTTGTGTATTACTGGGTTTAAGTCAGTTGTTTATTTATTTATGTTTTACTGTTTGCATACGAGGTGGTCCGCAAATGTTCTTGATAACAATCTAGTGGTCCGCATAAAACAGAAGTTTGGGAACCACTGATATAGACAATCTCTAAATATGCGTTCTATGCTACGTATACAGTACTGCATATCTGTATGTCATGTCATAAATGTCATGATATATATCTGTATATCTGTATGTTGTGTATGTCATGAATGTCATTATGAATTGAAAATGGGGGACCCTGATGTAAACAAGACGGAAGTCTTTCTCTGGTCTGCCTCCCCTTAACAATTGTGTGTATTGAGCTGTACTGTATTGTACCCATTCTGTGAGGATTCGCCTGTTCCCTGAACTTTTCCCTGTCTACTCTCCCTCACCAGCCCCCACCCTTGCGATGATTTACTCTCCTCTACTCTTCACCAGCCCCCACCCTTGGACTACCTTCACGCAGCTGTCATAGTTTATGATTAGCGCCCCAGAGGGCTTTATATACCTGGACCTCCCTTCCAGTCCTGGTCGGGTCGTTCTGTATCTGTGTTCACTCTGTGTTCATGGAGTTCTGTACGTTACCATCCTGTACGTTACCATCACCTGCCGCAACTCCGGCGTGAGACGACGTGCCAGCCATCACCACCTGTCGCCGTTTGCCTGGAGTGGGACACCGTCTTCGCTCTCTAATTCTCTATGGGAGGTTTTCCAGTGTTCCCACTCCAGACGTCAAGCCGGCGCGTCATCGCTCCCTATTTTCCACGGGAGGATGGCATCTCTTCGCCCCGGTCCCCTGGGACCCCTGTGTTCTGCGCTGCCCGTCTGCAGCATCCGAGGAGGATCTCCGTGCCAAGCCTGGAGTGGTGTTCCCACTCCAGACGTCAAGACGGCGCGCATCGCTCCCTATTTCCACGGGAGGATGGCGTCTCTTCGCCCCGGTCCCCTGGGACCCCTTTGTTCTGCGCTGCCCGTCTGCAGCACCCGAGGAGGAGGAAGAGGATCTCCGTGCCTGGAGTGGGACACCGCCTTCGCTCTCTAATTCTCTACGGGAGGTTGCCAGTGTTCCCACTCCAGACTTCAAGCCGGCGCATCATCGCTCCCTATTTCCATGGGAGGATGGCGCCTCTTCCCCCCGGCCTCCGCTGTCGGGCTCCTGTCTCAAGTCAAGACTCCGTGTCCGGCCCCCCCCCGAGGAGGAGGAAGAGGATCTCTGTGCCTGGAGTGGGACACCGCCTTCGCTCTCTAATTCTCTACGGGAGGTTGCCAGTGTTCCCACTCCAGACGTCAAGCCGGCGCGTCATCGCTCCCTATTTCCACGGGAGGATGGCGCCTCTTCCCCCCGGCCTCCGCTGTCGGGCCCCTGTCTCAAGTCAAGTCAAGTCTCCGTGCCCGGCCCCCCCGAGGAGCAGGAAGAGGATCTCCGTGCCTGGAGTGGGACACCACCTTCGCTCTCTAATTCTCTACGGGAGGTTGCCAGTGTTCCCACTCCAGACGTCAAGCCGGCGCGTCATCGCTCCCTATTTCCACGGGAGGATGGCGCCTCTTCCCCCCGGCCTCCGCTGTCGGGCCCCTGTCTCAAGTCAAGTCAAGTCTCCGTGCCCGGCCCCCCCGAGGAGGAGGAAGAGGATCTCCGTGCCTGGAGTGGGACACCGCCTTCGCTCTCTAATTCTCTACGTGAGGTTGCCAGTGTTCCCACTCCAGACGTCAAGCCGGCGCGTCATCGCTCCCTATTTCCACGGGAGGATGGCGCCTCTTCCCCCCGGCCTCCGCTGTCGGGCCCCTGTCCCCGTGACAGGCCTCCGCCGTCGGGCCCCTGTCTCCGTGCCCGGCCCCCGCTGTCGGGCCCCTGTCTCCGTACCAGGCCTCCGCCGTCGGGCCCCTGCCTCTGTGCCCGGCCTCCGCTGTCGGGCTCCTGTCTCCGTGCCCGGCCCCCGCCGTCGGGCCCCTGTCCCCTTGCCAGGCCTCCGCCGTCGGAACCCTGTCCTCATCCCTGTAAGCAGCCCTGGCCCGTAGCCCTGGCCCTTAGCCTTTGTCCCTGACTCTAGTGTTTTGTGTTCTCCCCTGTTCCCCTCTCCAGTGCCCCTGGTCCTGGTCCTTGACATTTAGCCCTGGCCCTGTCCCTTAGCCCTAGTCCCTTAGCCTGTTCGCCTCTTAAAGGCACAGTGCCGCATTTTCCAGTTTTCCTTGACTCTAGTGTTTTTTGTGTTCTCCCATAAAGGGACTGTTCCGCCTTTTGTTCTATAATAAAGATTTGCCCTGTTTTGGCTTACTCTCATACCTGTCTTGTGTTGTGCGATTGGGGTCGGTTACAAACCATAACAGTACGACCCGACCCGTCGACGACCCCAGCCAGCACAGACAGTGTATGTGAGTTAGCCCCTGTTAGTTCCCTCTAGTTCCCTCTAACCCACTCTAGCTCCCTCTAGTTCCCTCTAGCTCCCTCTAGTTCCCCTGTTAGTTCCCCTGTTAGTTCCCCTGTTAGTTCCCCTGTTGACTCCCCTGTTAGCTCCCCTGTTAGCCTCGTTAGCTCCCCTGTTAGCTACCCTGTTCCCCACAGCTAGGACTGTCCTTCCAGCTAGCTTGTTCTTCTTTGCTAGTCCAGCCCTGTCTGCTAGCCTAGCTCCGGCAGCTAGCGCACCCTCTATGCTAATGTAGCAGTACAGCGCTTCCGGTTATGTCGGCGTAGGAGAAAGACGTGGTCGAGAAGGCTCTCCTGCCTCACGCTAATAATTTACATTTCTAACATCTAAAAAACGTTTCAACCACAGAAAATCGAAACTCCTACTTAACAAACACCCTACCGAGGTAAAAATTAACAACGACAGGACCAGACATCTTAAACAAGCGACATTACAACCGACACGGACAACTCCAATCAATAGGGCTAACGCTACTAGCAAGACAATGGCCGCACGAGACGTCGCAGTCAATACGGAGCACATGGAAGACGGCCAAGACGCCCTATCCATGACTATTCTACTCGAAGTTCTGGCAAAACAAAGATCCAGCCTCAGAGAAGACTTTTCAACTTTGTTACAGAGCTCTCTCTCGCCCCTACAAACATCGGTGGATGCACTTCACGAAACGGTTAATTCCTTTCAAGCACGCCTCGCCAGAGTTGAAACCACCGCGGGAGATAACTTTGAGGGTCTCGTCAGAGCGGAGAAAACCATACGCAAATTGGAAACAGACAACAGCACCCTCCTAGACCGGGTCGACGAGCTGGAAAATCGTTCAAGGCGAGTCAACCTCCGTATTGTAAACGTACCCAAAGACAGCGAAAAGGGACAAGACCCTATTAAATTTGTCGCAAATCTACTGATGGAAGTCATGGGTCCCGACGTATTCAACAAGCCACCGGAGCTGGAGAGAGCACACCGATCTCTACTCCCCAAACCCAAAACAGGTACCCCGCCACGATCCATCATAGTATGCTTCCACCGGTTCCAGGAGAAGGAACGAGCATTACGCTGGGCCAGAGAAAACGAACCCCACTATCAGAATAAGACTCTGAGATTCTACCTGGATTACAGTGCAGCCCTTTCTAAAAAAACGTGCAGCGTTTAATGAGGTCAAAACGATCCTGTACCGTAAAGGCATACGCTTCGGGCTCCTTCATCCCGCCCGCCTCCGGGTGACACTGGCGGAGGGAGAAGTCTACACTTTCACCACACCGGAGGAAGCCAAGACATTTTGCAAGGAAAGATTTGGCCAAGCTGAAAACCCTGTTAAATGAATGACTGGGACCCCAGGCTATAAGACATTCCACATCGACCGTGAAAGAAAACAAGCAGAGTCGACCGGTCATAGTTGGTATGGGTACGTCACATGATCGCTTCCCCAGGTTTATAATTTAAGGTGGAACTTTTCATTTCACCGTCACTTTTTGAATGATAATGGTTTTATATAGTTACTGACATACTGCAAAGTAGACGTGCCATAGTTTGTCTGATTAACCAGTTCAATGACCGGGTCACCAGACTACAATAGACGTTCCACATCGACCGTGAAAGAATTTACGGGTATATGTATACACTTTTTCTGGTTCTAGAGATTAAGGTGGAATTTCCCATTTCACTGTCACTTCTTGAATGAAAATGGCTTTATATAAATATGGACATCTTACAAAGTCGACCTACCATAGTTTGCAATCTTAATTTTTTTTCTTCTCTGTTTGCTCTTTGTTTCTCAGAATCTAAGGTGGACTTTTTATTTTATTTCTATTTTTCTGCCATAGTTAATTTGGATATGGGATCGCTTTTTCTGTTTCCTAGAACTTAAGGTGGAACTTTTCATATTACTTTCACTTTGCGAATGACAACAGTTTTATATAAATAAGGACATGTTGACCAACTATATTTATATCTTTTGAATATCCATCTATTATTTTTTCTCCCTTCAAATGGATGTCGCTTTCGAACATGAAACAAAGGTTGGGTCTTCTTAGAATCAAAGGTGGAACTTTTATTTTGATTTTTCTTTCTCATACCACTACCACTTCTTGAAGGACAAGTTTTACATAATAATTGACATATTGCAAAATCGACCTGCCAGAGTTCATTTGGATATGGGATCGCTTTTTCTGTTTCCTAGAACGTAAGGTGGAACTTTTCACATCACTGTCACTTCACGAATGACAATGGTTTTTATATAAGTAAGGACAGTTTGACCTACTATATACATACATATATCTTTTAAATATCCATCTATTATTTTTTCTCCCTTTAAATTGATGTCACTTTTGAACATGAAACAAGGGTTGGGTACAATTCTACACATACCTATCTCCAGTTCTCCAAGTTATTGGTTGTTCATGTAAATAACAATGTTCATTTGCTCCTCAGCAATAGTTTCGGTTAAAGCACAAATAAGATGTGCAGTATAACATAATGAGAGGCAGGAGCCTCTCTACATAGGCTAGGAGTGAAGCTGCACAATTGGAAGACACTCTGTCAACAGGGGATTTATCAGCCTGTCTCAATTGGGGAGACAGGCATAGGGGTAAATGTGTTTATGTTCTATTTGTATTCTATGTATGTTTCCGTCTGTACTACATGTATATTTTTTCATATAGAGAGATATCGGTACCCTTATACTCTAATAGAGAATAATCCAGACATGGAGTGGTGGGGAGATGGAGACCACTTTACAACACAACCACACAGATCAAATGATGGAGCCAGTTAAATTCATAACATTCAATATCAAAGGCCTAAACAACCCAATCAAAAGGAAAAAGGTCTATTCATACCTAAAGAAACTCAAAGCAGACATTGTATACCTACAGGAAACGCATCTTTCTGATGAGGAGCATAAGAAACTCAAGAGAGAATGGGTTGGACAGGTGTTTGCTTCCTCCTTTAATACCAAATCAAGAGGAACCGCAATCCTTATTAACAAAAACATCCCTTTCGTTGCCACCAAAACCACCTCTGACCCTAGAGGCAGATTTGTACTTGTTGAGGAACAAATGTACTCGGAACGTTGGACACTATTGAACATTTATGCACCTAACTTCGACGACCCTGCCTTAATCCAGAATATTTTCCTTCTTATAGCTCAGGCAACAGGCATAATTTTAGTGGGAGGGGACTTCAACTTCTGCCTGGATACAGTACTAGATAGGTCCTCAACCAACCCAGCTTTCCCTACCAAGGCAGCAAAAACAACCATTTCTTTTATGAAGGACTATAACTTGACAGATGCCTGGAGGGGAATCCACCCAGGGGTTAGAGATTACTCCTTCTATTCTCACCCCCACGGAACCCACACACGTATAGATAACTTCCTGCTATCCACTCACCAATGCCATAGAGTATTGAACGCTCAATACCTTACTCGACTGCTGAGCGATCATTCCCCCTTGATTATATCCATATTTATGCCAGATAAGATAAAAACAATATATAGATGGCGATTTAATCCAATGCTTCTCAAACAACCAGAATTTTGCTCCTTTATTAGAGAACAAATTGCATTCTTTACACTAACAAATAAACAATCTGCCCCTAATAGCTTCATCTTTTGGGATACACTCAAGGCTTACCTAAGGGGCCACATTATCTCCTATACAAAGGGAATGAAAAAGAAATACTGTGCTGATTCTATTGAGGCTGAAATTCAAACACTTGAGAAAGACTATCAGAGAACATCAAATAAAGATACATATAGGACCCTGGTGAACAAAAAAATACAATATAATAACTTAAATACATACAAAACTGAGAAATCCATTATGCGTTCTAGACAAAAATACTATGAATTGGGAGAGAAACCTAGCAAAGTACTGGCATGGCAACTAAAAACGGAAGAAAGCAAGAGGGCAGTTAACGGAATTGAAGTAGCCCCGGGCAAAATCTCCAATAAACCCACAGAAATTAGCGATGCTTTTAGAAACTATTACAGTGACTTATACACTGCACAACCTAGCGGGGACAACACAGCAATAGACTCCTTTCTTTCCAAACTTGATCTCCCAAGCTTGTCTGTCGAGGATAGTGAGTTTATGAGCAAACCTTTTTCAATTTGCGAAGTAACAGCGACCATTAAACTTCTACCGTCAAATAAGTCTCCTGGGGAGGATGGTTTCCCCCCAGAGTTCTACAAGGAATTTCAAGACCTCTTAATCCCTCCCTTAATGGAAGTCCTTCAATTAGCTAGAGAAGAAAAACAATTTCCTGAGACGTTCTCTCGGGCCATTATATCGGTTATTCACAAGACGGGGAAGGACCCTTTAAAGTGCGCCTCCTACAGGCCAATCTCGCTCCTAAATACAGACTATAAACTTCAAGCAGTCAAGTCTCCGTGCCCGGCCCCCCCCGAGGAGGAGGAAGTGGATCTCCGTGCCTGGAGTGGGACACCGCCTTCGCTCTCTAATTCTCTACGGGAGGTTGCCAGTGTTCCCACTCCAGACGTCAAGCCGGCGCGTCATCGCTCCCTATTTCCACGGGAGGATGGCGCCTCTTCCCCCCGGCCTCCGCTGTCGGGCCCCTGTCTCAAGTCAAGTCAAGTCTCCGTGCCCGGCCCCCCCGAGGAGGAGGAAGAGGATCTCCGTGCCTGGAGTGGGACACCGCCTTCGCTCTCTAATTCTCTACGGGAGGTTGCCAGTGTTCCCACTCCAGACGTCAAGCCGGCACGTCATCGCTCCCTATTTCCACGGGAGGATAGCGCCTCTTCCCCCCGGCCTCCGCTGTCGGGCCCCTGTCTCAAGTCAAGTCAAGTCAAGTCTCCGTGCCCGGCCCCCCCGAGGAGGAGGAAGAGGATCTCCGTGCCTGGAGTGGGACACCGCCTTCGCTCTCAAATTCTCTACGGGAGGTTGCCAGTGTTCCCACTCCAGACGTCAAGCCGGCGCGTCATCGCTCCCTATTTCCACGGGAGGATGGCGCCTCTTCCCCCCGGCCTCCGCTGTCGGGCCCCTGTCTCCGTACCAGGCCTCCACCGTCGGGCCCCTGTCCCCGTGACAGGCCTCCGCCGTCGGGCCCCTGTCTCCGTGCCCGGCCCCCGCTGTCGGGCCCCTGTCTCCGTACCAGGCCTCCGCCGTCGGGCCCCTGTCCCCGTGACAGGCCTCCGCCGTCGGGCCCCTGCCTCCGTGCCCGGCCTCCGCTGTCGGGCCCCTGTCCCCTTGCCAGGCCTCCGCCGTCGGAACCCTGTCCTCATCCCTGTAAGCAGCCCTGGCCCGTAGCCCTGGCCCTTAGCCTTTGTCCCTGACACTTAGCCCTGTCCCTTAGCCTGTTTGCCTCTTAAAGGCACAGTGCCGCATTTTCCAGTTTTCCTTGACTCTAGTGTTTTGTGTTCTCCCCTGTTCCCCTCTCCAGTGCCCCTGGTCCTGGTCCTTGACATTTAGCCCTGGCCCTGTCCCTTAGCCCTAGTCCCTTAGCCTGTTCGCCTCTTAAAGGCACAGTGCCGCATTTTCCTTATTTCCTTGACTCTAGTGTTTTGTGTTCTCCCCTGTTCCCCTCTCCAGTGCCCCTGGTCCTGGTCCTTGATATTTAGCCCTGGCCCTGTCCCTTAGCCCTAGTCCCTTAGCCTGTTCGCCTCTTAAAGGCACAGTGCCGCATTTTCCAGTTTTCCTTGACTCTAGTGTTTTTTGTGTTCTCCCATAAAGGGACTGTTCCGCCTTTTGTTCTATAATAAAGATTTGCCCTGTTTTGGCTTACTCTCATACCTGTCTTGTGTTGTGCGATTGGGGTCGGTTACAAACCATAACACATTCTGCAATCTGTTAATAAAATCTTCAATCAATCAATGGCCTGGGCGGCCAGAGCATAACTGTTCTAACAGCGATATATAATCCATTTCAGACAGAACACAGGCAATAAGTTACAATAATAATAATAATTATTATTGAAAAGTTCTGTATTTTTAAAGTCGTATTTGGGGGCAATTACCAATGGTAGGCTTTTTTTTTTTTTTTTTTTTTTTGGGTAAGAATTTCTTATTTCGTTAAGAGTGCTCTCGACCACTCTTATAATTTGTTCTTGCCTGAGAAAAAAGTAACAATAAGAAAACTTTGCTGAATCCCAGGTAAGAACAAAGTAAGAGGAAATGCTAGTTAAGAACGAAATCTGTTCTTATCGCTTCATGCATGAGGCCCAATGTGTATTTACATTAATCATTGTCACATGAAAACATGTTTGCACCAGATTTAGCAGAAGCTACATTTCTGTAGTCTACAGTAAGTATCCTCTGATTTTTTGTAGGTTTGCAAACATGTACAGTATTATCCTGAAAGGTACAGAAATCCATAGGATGGTCGTTAATAGCTGCTGCTGTTTTATCATAATAACTGAACTGAGTAGCATCACAAACTGTTTGTATGCGCTCTGGACGCATCGCAAGAGCCTACTGTCTTTGTCGCCTGGCTGCCTTAATTTATTTTATAAACGGGTGGAGAACAAAAACAAAGGGATGATTAACATTGTAGCAATGTCACGCTTTAAAAGATAGGAGTGCGTCACCTTGTTTGTAGAGCTATAACTATATTCTATATTATAGCTATGGATACAATACTATGGCCCATTTGACATCAACTATCTATCGTTCAATATGTGAAAAAGAATAATTTTTTTCATCCATACATTCCCGTGTTATACCGTGGTGAATATAAGTATAGTTTTAGAGTGGTCTGGAGTAATTCCCGAAAGGCTGTGTTATAGCCTCATACATGAATCCTACTATAAGCGTTGCCGTTTCTTGCCTGGACACGCTACTATTCCCAAAATATATATAATAGGTATTATGTTTCATCATGAATGCATGAAAGGGGGGGGGGGGGTCGTTTCTGACTATTTGATTGCCAGTAAGAGCATTCGTATTGAACACTAAAAATGTTGATCAGCTCGATCGGTATAAAAGCATTGCACGATCAAGCCAGAATTGACGTCAGATAGTCCTTGCCTGTGATCGGGAGTATTCCAAAAATAATATTCACATTTTTTGATCGCCATCTGGTCCATCCGATGTCCATTTGGTCCACGACATAACCCACCACAACATATGGATCGGGAGGGCGGCTGGATGGCGCAGCGGACATTGCACTCGTCACCAACGCAAGAGACACCGGTCTCGAATCCGGCTGTCAGCGTTGGGCCGGCCGTCATACTGACTCAATTGGCAGAGTCAGCGGGAGGGAAGTCGATGGGTGGTAATCTGGTCGTTGTAAACAGCGACTCCTACAGGTCGGTCAGGGCGCCTGCACAGCAAAGACAGGAGATGGCAGGGGCAGTGTGAGCCTCCCAAACGTTACACCTCGCCAATGAGAGTCCGCGCCAAAACCATTACTAATGCCAAAGCTTCTTTCTTTCACCATAGGATCGAGGCCTCTGCCAAGAATCTTCGCAAACTGCATGCTACCATGTCCTCCCTCCTCACTCCCCCCCCACCTCCTCCTCCCTCATCTTTTTCTGCCGAAGACTTTGCGATCTTCTTTGAGGAAAAAGTGGAGAACATCCGCAGCTCCTTCTCCCAACCCCCACCCATTCCAAACGCTGAATCGAGAACCTCATCCTTCACTCTGTCATCTTTCTCTCCCATTACAGAAGCCGAGACCCTGACACTGGTAACGTCGAACCGTCCGACTACATGCCAGCTGGACCAGCTACCCTCCCCACTCCTCCAGACCATAGCACCGGACATCCTCCCATTCCTAACTGCAACCATCAACTCCTCACTCAACTCGGGGGTGGTCCCCACCTCCCTAAAACAAGCCAGAGTCACGCCCCTCATAAAAAAACCAACCCTGAACCCCACCGTCATAGCCAACTATCGCCCTGTCTCTCTTCTCTCCTTCCTTTCTAAAACACTTGAACGTGCTGTATCCAACCAACTTACTGCTTATCTCTTACAGAATGACCTCCTAGACCCCAATCAGTCTGGCTTCCGGACTGGCCACTCCACAGAAACGGCCCTCATTGCGGTCACAGAGGCACTTCACTTAGCAAAAGCGAAAGGCCTCTCCTCTGTCCTGATTCTCCTAGATCTATCTGCAGCCTTCGACACAGTCAACCATCAGATCCTCCTCGCGGCCCTCGCAGGAATGGGAGTGGCTGGATCTGCGCTGACATGGCTGACATCATACCTCAATGACCGCTCCTACCAAGTGTCATGGAGAGGGACTCTGTCGGCCACCCGCCCCCTCCGGACGGGTGTCCCCCAGGGCTCGGTCCTAGGACCCCTTCTCTTCTCCCTCTACACTAAATCACTGGGTAACATTATCACATCTCATGGCTTCTCATATCATTGTTATGCCGATGATACTCAACTCTTCCTCTCCTTCCCTCCCTCAGATATCCACGTCTCTGAGCGGATCTCGGCCTGTCTGTCCGACATCTCCGCCTGGATGACGACCAACCACCTCAAACTGAACCTAAGCAAAACAGAATTGCTCCACCTGCCGGCCAAATCCTCCCCCCTGACCGACCTCTCCATCACAGTCGAGAATGCAGCTGTGACCGCGTCGCCGACCGCCAAGAACCTTGGTGTTGTCCTCGACGACCAGTTGAACTTCTCTGCTCACATCGCAGCGACAACCATTACCTGCAGATTCCTCCTGAGCAACGTCAGAAGGATACGCCCCTTCCTGACAAAAGAAGCCACCCAACTCCTCGTCCAATCAACAGTCATCTCCCGCCTCGACTACTGCAACGCACTGCTAGCTGGCCTCCCGGCCACTGCCACCAAGCCTCTTCAACTCATTCAAAATGCAGCGGCCCGCCTGATCTCAAACCTACCGAAGTCAGCCCATGTCACCCCACTTCTTAGGGACCTGCACTGGCTCCCCATTGCTGCACGTATACGCTTCAAGGCCCTCGACCTAGCATACCGTGCGGCAAAGGGAACCGCTCCCGCCTACCTCCGGTCAATGGTCTCTAACTACACACCCTCAAGACCCCTACGCTCTGCGTCTTCTGGCCGCCTCAGATCTACTCCTATCCAAGCTCCCGGAGGGTCATCAAAGAGAAGCCGCCTATTCTCAGTCCTTGCCCCACAATGGTGGAATGAACTACCCATCTCAGTTAGGACAGCCGAATCCCGTCCAATCTTTCGCCGTCGACTAAAGACTCACTTCTTCAACCATTATCTGAAATGATAAAAAAAAAAAAAAAAAAAAAAAAAATCTAACCCCGACTAACCTTAATGTCATGCACTTGTCCTAATAAACTAACCTACACTGTAACACGCAACACTTTGATGAACATTGTTACTCAGCTGATAGAGTTATACCCTTCTTGCTGTCTTGTCGCACAGAACTTGTAAGTCGCTTTGGATAAAAGCGTCAGCTAAATGACTAAATGTAAATGTAAATGTAAAAGAAGTGGCTGGCTGCTTCCACATGTATCGGAGGGGACATGTGATGGGCTTCTACCCTCCCTACGACCGGCCAGTGGGGGGCACATGCGAGCAACGATCAGGACAGGGGAGGGAGAATTGGCACGAGAGGAAATTGGGATGGGAGAAAAATCACAGAAAAAGGGGGGAGAAAAAGTTGGTAAAAAAAAACATATGGATCGGGAGCATTTGATGCAACCGGGAGAACCGCTCGACTGGCCCGACCCAAAAAACTGAGCCCGGAGACATTTGACCAATGCACAGGCCAAGATATAAGGTTTCAAAGGGTGCTCGATACCGCCGTCTAGCTGGATGCGGCCGATATTGCACTTTCGCGATCTCAGACTCATTCCCTATGGTAACACCAAGGTCCCTGGATGAATAATGAATAAAAATATCAAATAAAAGAATAAACAACCAAAACCTGTGATATCTCAGGTCTGGCAGCCAACGCATGGCGAGTTAACCCCACTTATCTCGGGTTTGGCAATTAAAGAGTTAAAATGATATTCCCTTATCTGCCCCTACTCACCGTATCTGCCTCTACTCACCGTATCTGCATCTACTGACCATAGGGTCTAAGGTCTCAATAGTCTCGGCCATCATCACACCTGCATTCAGCACCCCCTCCCCTGGCCCAGATGACTCTCTCCAATCCTTGTCAATATTGTGTGTGCTGATAATTAGATATTCTCTCTCTGTCCATGGCGCTGAAATACATGCCAGAGTAGAGAGGATGAAAGGCGTTGTCACTGCTCATTCATGCTAAGACTGTCCCCGAAGCCTGTTTTTGGGATTCGAACTTCGTCAGGGTTTTTCGAACCTTCGTTTTTAATTAAAAAAAATATAATAAAAAAGTACATTTCTTTTTCTTTTATAATTTTTTTTTATCTTTTTTAATAAATATCATCAAAATAAATCCTCAATTTGAATAAAGTGATTAATCTGATTAAATTAGTATTTTGAATTAGTTTTATAAATTTTCCAGCCCCAGACCCAGCCCAGGGAGAAGCCCCACCACAACTAAACCAACTTTCTAATGAATATAACTCATCAGTTTCTTTTAATACTATAATATTAGTGTAGCCTAATCTTTATCTGCAACTGTGAAGAAAACCCCATTGGGTTAAAAAGAATGAATAGAATTTTTTTTTAAATATATATATATATTTATTTTTTCTTTCTTAAAAATAAAAAAATCGAATGTTGATTTAGAATTTGAATGCCAACGTAACGAACGAAGGTTCGAACGTTTGGGCTCAGCCCTCATTCACGCTGTCCACTCCCTTCACCGGGTGCACCAAACGTCTGCATCATGTCCCACTGAATGAGATACATGTAGAACTGTGTGGTGAGAATGCATTGCAGTGACCTTCTACCTCATACTGGACATGAGCACCACCTTCATATCGCCTTCTGTCTGACCTGCAGCGTCAAACCATATTCTGTGTGGTTCTCTGGCATGACCAGTGATGCCACAGATTACTTGTGAAAGTCATCTGATTACTGATTACTCCTTTAAAAAGTAATCTAGTTACTTTACTGATTACTTGATTATCAGAGTAACTTAGTTACTTTGAAAGTAACTAGGTTACGAAGTCATCGTCGTCCCCCCTGCTGCTGCCACAACATAAGAATGACAACAGCTTTATTGAAAGTGCATAAATAGTTTTTAACTTGTTTCTCTGCACATAACGTAAATTGTTAAACTAGTGCTTCAGCTTCTGTACCATCAAGTATGGTAAAGCAACAGTCTCTGATGCTCACAGCATTAGAGCAGCCAGCCAGTGGTTTTACAAAACCAGTGTATCACACCTAACAAATGCAGGCTGAACTATTCAATTATATCAACTGTAACTATTAAATTGTTTTTATAAATGTCTCTCTATAAACATACAATCAGTCTCTCTTTAACATGTAAATTAACTGTAAATCTGGCAAATAAGAGGTTTTGCTCTGCCACCATCAAATATACATTAATAAAAAGGGAAAGCAACAATCTCTCCTGACTGTTGAGCAGCAACGAGTGGTTTCACAAAACAAAAACGGTGAATAACACCACATGTAGGCAAAAAATACAATCAGTTTCCTAAACCCACTTCTCACAGAACACCACAACCAAAATGACAGAACCAGCTGCACACGAGATCGAGGAATGGAGGAGATTTCAGAAGCAGTCCGTGAGTATAATCAACGGCCAGGCCGCTCAAGTAGACCAACTCGCCCTCTCCATAGAAACCGTCACTGCTCAGCTTGCCGCTCTCGCACTCGGCTCCGCGGAGCGAGAAAGACAATACAACCACTCCCCCCACTCGTGCGATTCCCCCGCACAGGGAGCCTCATTTCCCAGCGCCGGAGCGTTATGACGGAAGCGTCTCCAAATGCAGAGCTTTTATTTTCCAGTGCTCGCTAATTTTCGGACAACAATCACACACATTTCACAGCGACAGGTCTAAGGTAGCTTACCTGTCGGCCCTGGTCACGGGGGCTGCGCTGGGATGGGCCACCGCTCTCCACTTCAATAATCCTCCCCTCTGCGAGTCATACGGTTAAGTGCCTGAACTCCCGCCAGGCTCGCTGGGCGCTGTTCTTCGCCAGGTTTAATTTCACCCTTACCTACAGGCCTGGTTCCAAGAACACCAAGCCAGACGCTCTCTCACGGCAGTTTGTCCCCGAGGAGGGTCCCGCGCACCCCGACACCATCCTCTCCACATCCTGCTTGGTGGCCGCCGCCACCTGGGAGATCCAGTCCATCGTCAGCGAGGCTCAGCGTGCCCAGCCGGACCTAGGTAACGGTCCACCTAACCGGCTTTTTTTCCCTGACCTTGTCCGCTCCCAGGTGCTCCAGTGGGTTCACACTTCCCGGTTCGCCTGCCACCCTGGGATCGACCGTACCCTGTCCCTGCTGAAACGGCACTTCTGGTGGCACCCACGCCTTCATCCTGGCATGCACCGTCTGTGCTCGTGCAAAGGCCTCCCATCGACCGCCCGCCGGGCTCCTTCGTCCGCTCCCTGTTCCCGGTCGGCCCTGGTCGCACTGGACTTCGTCACCGGCCTTCCCCTCTCACACGGTAACACAGCCATCCTCACTATTGTTGACCGTTTCTCGAAGGCTGTGCACTTTGTTGCTCTTCCCAAACTCCCCTCTGCTGCAGAAACCGCAGACCTGATGGTACTCCACGTCTTTCGCCTCCACGGGATCCCGGTGAACATCGTCTCCGACAGGGGCCCTCAATTCATCTCCCAGTTCTGGAGGGCTTTCTGGAGGGTCCTGGGGGCCACGGTCAGCCTTTCCTCCGGGTACCACCCGCAGACCAAAGGCCAGTCGGAGCGGGCCAACCAGGACCTAGGATCCGCCCTCCGCTGCGTGACAGCCCGGACCCCTCCGGCTGGAGCACCTTCCTGCCGTAGATCGAATATGCCCACAATTTCCTGTCTTCAGCGGCCACAGGTCAGTCCCCCTTTGAGTCCTCTTTGAGCTACCAACCCCTGCTGTTCCCTGCCCAGGAGGAGGAGATCGCTGTTCCATCGGTGCAGTACCACCTCCGCCGCTGCAGGAGAATTTGGGAGGACACAAGGGCCGCGATTCTCCGCTCTACGGACCAGAACCGTCGCTTCGCCGACCGCCACCGGACCCCGGCTCCCGACTATCAACCAGGTCAGATGGTATGGCTCTCGTCTCGGGACCTGCCGCTCAAATCCGTTTCCCGTAAACTAACCCCCCGTTTCGTTGGTCCCTACAAAATCCTGTCCCTCATCAATCCCTCTGTCGTCAGACTCCAGCTCCTCTCCCATATGCGGATTCACCCCTCCTTCCATGTCTCCCAGCTAAAGCCGGTGGTCTCCAGTCCCCTGTCTCCCCCTGCTCCGGAGCCTCCTCTTCCGCTGGTCATCGACGACCACCCGGCCTACATGGTCCGGGAGTTGCTGGACGTGCGGCGCCGCAGCTGCGGCTACCAGTACCTGTTAGACTGGGAGGGCTACAGCCCGGAGGAGCGAAGCTGGATCTCCCGACAGATGATCCTGGACCCAGACCTCGTCCGGGATTTCCATCGGACCAACCCTGACAAGCCTGGGCCGCCGGGAGGCGCGTATGCCTTCTACGACGGAACTGCGTTTCCGCGTTCGAGTTTTGCACTTTGATTGGCCAGGTCATGTGACATGTGCGCCAATCGTGGGACAGCAAGTTCTGCGCCTATTTCCGGGTCTAACAACCTGCAAACTACCTGGCGTTCTATCGCCATGCTCTAAGACAAACTCTAACCTTAACCAACTTCGAACGAGCGCCTAAGCTTAACCAGTGTAGAAACTTGCGGTCCCACGATTGGGCATACATGTCACATGACCAGAAATTACCTGGCCAATCAGAGACGCGGAAACGCAGTTCTGTTGTAGAAGGCATTCAGGCCGCCGGGAGGCGCCCGTAGAGGGGAGGGTCCTGTCATAGTCACAGCACAAGCGTACTTCACTCCCCCTCCTTTTCCCCTCACGTTTACCACACACTCCTCTTCATCCCCCTTTCCATCCACCACGCACTCCTCCTCATCCTCTCTTCCTCCACGGAAGCCTCACACCCTTATATCGCCAGCATCCCTTCACTTCCCGTCACCCAGCCCAGCTGCACCTCATCCCTCTGATTCACATGCTGTCAGGCACCTCACTCCTCACAGCTGTATCCCATCCCCCGTTGATGAGGATCCTACTTCTACTCGACGACGCTGACCAGAAGTCGTTGTGGTGTTAAACATCACTACCTAGGTACGACGTCTCGGCCTGAAGCTCTGCTAAACCTGCTCTTGTGTATTCCTTGCTCTAATCCGTCTCTCTTGTGCCCCAGGATCCCCGTTCCAGTGCGCCGTCCTGCCTGGATGTCCCATGCTACGCAAGAGGTGCTCTTGCTCTCTCTCCAGACACAGACCTGTGTCCTCTGCCCACAGCTGCAGCCGCAGTACATCTATCCTCACCCCCCCAAGAACATTCTAACCCCGTTCTATTGCACATTCCTATTGTACTGCTGTCTGCTTGGGAAATACAATTAAAACCCCTTGAAACGCTCCATTCTCCTCTCCTGTGTTCAGCGATTGGGCTGTGTTCCTAAACCCACTTCTCACAGGATGTCTCGTCTCGGGGTGATGGCCAAGATCGCAGTGACTGTTCTACCCCCACATTATGTGCACCATTGAGGTCATGGATCAGCTTCATAGCGTCTTCTGTCCGACCTACTACGTCTAAAGCATGCCTGTTTTAGTTCATTGCTGGGTTAAGTACTTCTATTCTATTCACATATATGCTTACTACATGTATCTATTCTATTCGCATTTATATGCTTACTACATGTATCTATTGCTATGTCCACCCACCACAAACACGCAAATTGTCTAACGCCTGTCCCTGTCTCCCAGGCCCCTTTCACACCGGCAGGGCTGTGGTTCAAGCTCCAGCTCCGTTCTGGAGCCTCTGAACCATGGTGCTTTCTGGCGAACCAGCCCGCATTTACACCTATTTAAGCAGAACCAACGTTCCACTGTCTCCGTCATCAACGGGGGGCGTTACTCAGGCGGAGGTAAACACACCCATATGAATACGACAGTGGTGAAATGTGCCGTATATTAAACAGTTTTGGAGGTTCGGCATTGCACCATGCTGATCCACTCTACAGGTAGCGGTCTCAAGATGAGATCCGATTCAAATGTATTGTCATTATACAGCACAAGTACAATACACCATCCAACCACAGTGGATAAAGAAATGCTCCAGAAATAAATAAATAAATGCATACAAAATAAAATACATTTATTTTAAACATTTATATATCCACTCTGGTTGGATGGTGTATTGTACTTGTGCTGTATATTAACGATAGATTGGAATCTAATCTCATTTTGAGATCAGTCGCAAAACGCTTCCTGTTGAATGGATCGATTGAGTGCCGAACCTCTGCTGTTCATTTTCGTTTGTCTTGACAGCCTAGAATATGACACGCCCACTGATGATGTCACGGTTCGCAAGGAAAAAACAACTATTTTTCGGTTCCAGCTGAGCACCGATTTTTCACGTTCCGAAACAATTAATCCCGGTGTGAACGCGACCCCAACACTGCTTATTAGCTCAGTCTCCCCCGTCTTGGTCTTCATGCTGCCTCTCGCCTCCTCGGTCTGGGTTTTGACTCTGTCTCTCGCCTCCTCGGTCTGGGTTTTGACTCTGTCTCTCGCCTCCTCGGTCTGGGTTTTGACTCTGTCTCTCCCCTCCTCAGTCTGGGTTTTGACTCTGTCTCTCCCCTCCTCCGTCTTGGAATCGACTTGGTCTTGATATGCTCTGGTTTTGGTCTCGATTCTGTCTCTGTTTAGGTGGTCTCGACTACAACTACACTGAACATCCCTCATCCCTATACAGTATATCTACTAGCATCACAGCAGCCACTGCTGCCCTTGTTCGTTCTTCAAAGGAGCAACACTGAATAGATAGATAGCTCAGGCCTCATGCCTCTCAATCAGCTGGTTGCCAAACAACACATCACACAATTGAAACTGTTTCATGTGTAGGTCGGACAGCCATCCACTGTTGCATGCAGTGCATGTGCTAACAACAAAAGTGCTCAGTCTCACAGCACAAAAGGCTTGTTGTAGTCACTAGAGGGCTCAGATATGTTAAGTAATGCAGCAACAACCCACCATCCACCTGCTGTCACCTGGCACTTACTGTCCAATGATTGGGGGAGGCTCTGCCAAAATGAAGTCAGAAATTGCAGACATTCTGACCTTCGACTCTCCTCCTCCTCCTACTTCTGGTTCTCGACGGGCCCCATTCCAATTATTCTCATCAATGCTCCTCAACTTTGGGCTTGAATCCAACACACAACAGCAGTCGTCTTGAATCTCACATGCTGGGACATGACTAAACGCTAAGACTTATCGCAGTCATTAGGAGTGTTTTGGATAGATGGCTACATAAAGTCATTGCTCAAGTACTTTGCTTCACATTTGGAATCCAGCCATCTGTATAAGTGATAAACACACAACCAGATGTGCTTTTACCTTGGGATTCTCTCACACAGCCTGATGAAAAGCCAGGCTTTAGACATGAACCCAACAATTGATTCCCCATTTTGTACTGTTTGCGATCATTGGCAATTCCAGTGTGTGTGTGTGTGTGTGTGTGTGTGTGTGTGTGTGTGTGTGTGTGTGTGTGTGTGTGTGTGTGTGTGTGTGTGTGTGTGTGTGTGTGTGTGTGTGTGTGTGTGTGTGTGTGTGTGTGTGTGTGTGTGTGTGTGTGTGTGTGCGTGCGTGCGTGCGTGCGTGCGTGCGTGCGTGCGTGCGTGCGTGCGTGCGTGCGCGCGCGCGTGCGTGTGTGTGTGTGTGTGTGTGTGTGTGTGAGTGAGTGTGTGTGTGTAATACTGTGTATGCATGTGTGTTTGAATAACCGTCACGCTGGCCAGGAGTGGAACCATAGAATCAGGTTTCTATGTTGCATTATAAATGGCCTAAATCCCCCTTATTCCACAGGATTATCATGGCATGCCATAAGACCCCATCTGGCAATCGGCAGCCTCGTGTTCTGAAAAGCTGCTCTGCTCATCTGAGACTGGAGCCGCGGTTATCTCTCGCTACATTCACACCAAGGCCATGGCCTTAGCTTAGCATTGATTCAAGGCAGAATGCCATGCAGGCGCTAATCACTGTCCAAGAGGCTAATCAGTTGATGAGGGGGATTTTGGAAGTGTCGGTTTGTTACTGACACCAGTCCTGTGTGGGAGAGAGACATTATCAACCTCTTCTTCTGTATTTTCTATTTGTATTTATTGGTTTAAATACAGAGACAGTGCATATAAGGAACATTACTGTAAATATGCCAGTTTAGCCAGATTTTCAACCATAGTCTCTGGGGCAGATGTCATGAGCACTACAATAATTAAAACACAGGTTACAAGCCTGCTGATAAAATACATTACAATACATTCAAATTAGGGCTGTCAGTATATCGCGTTAATTAGATTAATTAATTACACAGCAAATTATTGCGTTGTGAAAATGTACTCAAAATTAATAAAACAAATATTATTATTATTATTTTTAAATATGTTTTATCTCTTTTTTTTAACAAATGTTTTTTATTTTCCCTTCTTTAACATAAAACTAGACACACAATACATTAACAGTAGAAATCCACAATAAATCACAGGACTATGACCGACATAATAATAACAATAATGACTGTTGTGAAGGGCCAGATTAAAACTGAGAATCTACCTTTATTGTTTTATATACTTTGTATATTATTTATATATACACGGAATATCCCTTTACCTGCGTTCAAACCATAATAATATTCACTTTCCTTATGGATAATGCCCCCTGACGGCGGCGCCAGGCAGTCTCGCACTCAGACAGGTGCAAGGGGCGAGTTTGGGGCAAGTCAGGACATGCCCTTGGCAGTGTATTGATTCCGGGCAAGTGGTTAGGTTTGGAACTAGAAAGCCACTTAAGTATATATATCGGCGCAGGTGCGCACAGCAGCAGTTCGTCTAAGCAAGCAGTGTGACAAGTTCGTCTAAAGTGTGACAAGTTCGGTAACAGTGAAGTGAACAGCATTGCGTCTAACAGAGCGTTGAGAACATGTGCGAATAGAATAGTAAAGTGTCAGAGTTTAATGCAGTAACGTCAAGTTCAACCTAGTTTAATGTGGAGTATAGTGCACAGGAGAACCAGCGGCGGCGATTGCAGAACCATTACTGGTTGGATTGTATTGATTTGGAGCGTGTTACCCGGAGAGGAGCCTCGTTGATTTCCACTGTCGTTTGGGATTCAACCTCGTGAGGATTACACTCGGGCTGGCCTCGTGGACAGAGGCTGGCTAGCTGTCATCATTGCTATCGAGCATTTGGATTACAGTTATTGCTTTGCTGCTGATCGTTGGATTTACAAGGACCGACTCCTGTACGTGGAGTCTCTTTATTCTTCATTGAATCAGACTGAGTATCCGAACATTCCTCTACCCTCTAGGCCTTACAACTCTGAGAGGAACCCATTGTCTCCAGGCGGTACCATCGTTGCCTTCTATAGTTGCTATTATACGACAGGTGGCATCAACTTAGACCCATCGTATAATTCCTGCTATTCCCAGTGACTCATGCTACTGACTGACTTTATGCATATTCTTCGCCATACAAGCGCGACCCTAATTCTCATTCTGTAACCTAATGTTGCATAATAATAAAATACCCTCAAATACTATTTCTTTGTCAATGCCGTGTTCTTATGAGTGTTCACCATCTATATTCGATGTACTGTCTGGCCAGTAATTAAAGTACATACCTAGCACTGGTTTAATCTATCACAATCTTTAATACAGTCAGGGTTTTGTAACCCCTCAGTTACAATGACTGTCCAGTACTTAAATCAAAATAAATGTAGATTAAAAGATATACACATAATGAATACTGTTACGAAGGATCAGATTCAACCGAATATATATATTTATTACTTGATATATATTGTATAATATTTGTATATCGTCTGATATCCTTTGTATATTCTTTGTACATATACACGGAATATCCCTTTACCTAGTACAGACCATAATATTTCGTTCTCTTATTGGACAGCGGTCCCTTAGGCGCCACTGCCATACCCCCAAGGTCTAGTTCAAAGTCACCGCCAAAGACATGCCTGGACATGACCGGCTCTGCGCAAGAATACGAGACAGGAATAAGGCTGGTACTAGTTTGTTCACCTAACGTATAAATACGGCGCAGGTGAATACAGAAGTAGAGTTACCCAATAAGTGAAGCCTCACACCACGATACAACGTGCTGTGAAGTAGGGCCCGTTTGGCCCCAAAATAGAGCCTTGAGACCGCGTGCGAATTGATAGCTGAAGTATCAGAGTTTAACGCTGTACCGTCGAGTTCGACCTATTCTATTATTTCAGTAATAGTCTATTTATGTATAGTGTATCGTGCGGCTACCGTTCTACAGTGACCAGCATTACCAACGCTTCCTCGTACCAGCTAGTGTGCTTATCCAGGCTGGGCGGCTTAACCTGGTGCCGTCATTCCGAGGAGCCCTAGACGAGGACCGTGTGGATATGTACACTGGATAACCTACCCGACGACTACAGAGCCCTTTTTGGCTGGATTATATTTGCTTTGGTCCTGTAGCTGATGGAGCGGAGAATCGTCTACACCCACAATTGTGTGGGATTTACCCTGTGAGGAGCAACGTCGAGCCCGCCTCTAGGACGCATGAGGCTGGCTAGCTTTCTTCCATGCGGAGCTGCATACCGGAGAATAGCTGTTATTCGTCTGCGGATCAAGAGATTATTGCACCGTCTCCTGTACCTGGAGTCTCCTTATTCTTCGTTGACCCAGACTTTCGTTACCGACAAATCCTCCCCCCTGCTGGCCTACAACCGGAGGGACCCTACTAGTATCTCCCGCTGCCCTACTAGTGTACCATAGATATAATTCCTAAGATACAGGTGGTATTCATTATCTCCTGCGTAATATTCTAATGGACTTACGCTCTTGACTTACTCATGCACATTCTTCGCCTTACAAGCGCGACTCTAAGTAAAGTAATGTAATATACTATTATTGCTGCTAATAAATATTATTCTAACCAAGATTTGTGTGGAACCGTGTCATTGTGGAGGTGTTCATCTCATATACCTGTGTACTGTATGGCCAGTAGTAATGTACATAAGACAGTAGTGGTTTAATGATACCATACTTATTTAATACAGTCAGGGAATTGTACCCCTCAGTTACAATTGGTCCTTCGAGCCGGAGGGTAACTAGCGTAATATTAATATAATATTAATATTGACATGGCCAATGATGAACACTCCATAAACGGTTCTCCTAAAATAGATCGCCCGCAGCGCAGACGGCAGCCACCTCATTACCTAGAGGACTACGCTGCCAGTCTACTACCTAGCTTTCTACAGACGTTAAACGCGGAAAAAGCGGATAGTAAAAGTATGTCAAACCCTACCGACCAGGCGACCCCGCCAGTAGAGACCCTAGTGGGTTCTAACGTAACTGACCAAGCTCACGGGGGGGACCAGGAGGGACCTGACATGACTTTACCCCCCGCCAACATCGACGAGGCAGTCCCCGGAGAGCTCCAGGATAAAGAAAGCCTTCCAGGGACGGAGCCCGACCCACCACCAGAAGAGACGCGCACCCAGGAGATAGACCTCCTCGGAGCGCGACAGGAGAACGGATCTCCAACGAGCACTGCCAGAAGCCGATCACCTCCATCAGTGTCTTCCCCCAGCGAGGCGGACAAGATGCTGGCGCAGGCCTTTATCGCCACCCTGGCAGCCTCCACTGAACGCGATCGACTCCAAGCACAGACGCTTAGCGAGCGTGAACATTCTTCCATGGAACGAGAACGCTTCCACGCGCAACTCCAAGCGCAAGCCCTTAGTGAACGCGAACACTCTGCGACCCAGCGAGAGCGCTTCCAGGCGCAGCAACGGAGTGACGAAGACCGCATACGCCTAGAGACTAGACGCCTCCAGAAGGAAGAGAATTTGGAAAGAGACCGCGCCGAAGCCCATCGTGCCGCCGCCGAAGCCCAGCGCGAAGCAGAGCGCGACCTCGCTCACATCAAGCGCGAAGCCGAGCGCGACCGATTACAAGCGCAGATAATGGAGCAACTGATTGCCAGGGTAACCCCCCCTCCCTCCGCACGGAGCTCCAGGGCCTCGTCAAGACAAGGATCTAGGGCACCCTCCCCTACCCGATCAAGCGACCCTGAGCCCGGCCAACCGAAAGAGCCTATACCCCTCTCCGAACCCCTTCCCCGACCGGTCCATGCGAGACCCAGCAACAGGGAAGAACCGGCCTACGCCGCTGAGAGACTAAATAGAAGATTACAGGATCTAGATGACCTGGCAGAGGAAGAAGAAGAGGGAGAGGAGGAAAGTCAAGCCCAACAGCAGCATCGTACTCCACAGGACCAGGAGGTCCAGTACAGCCCAGACTTTACCCCCGCGGCTCTGCGCTACAGACCCCCGACTCAATTCACGGGTGAGCTTGACGCACGACCAGCCCCGAGGAACAGCACCTGGGTACACGGGCCTTGGTACCCGACCGGTACCAGCCCACCACGACACGTAAGAGGAGACTCGCCTAGGAGGCCTCTCCTCCAACGCTCACCGATGTGCCAGCCATCCATGGCATCGTACCTTGGCACACCGACGTTCCCGGACTTCACACACGAGAACAGAGCACAGTACACAGAGCTACGAATGTGCTTAGAGACAATGACGTCCGATGTACCAGATGAACCGTACAAGTATGCTATCCTACTCAAGCACCTGAAGGTGCCCAGAGCGCACAATATAGCGCTGGCATATTCTACCTCTACTACCCCATACACCGCGGCTCTAGCAGCCCTCGACCAACGTTATGGACGCATATGGGACTACGTAATACAAGAGATAAGGAATATTGACCGTCTACCCCCAGCCACAGACAATCGCTCACTAGATGACCTGTCTATCAAGGTACAATCCCTGGTAGGGATGCTGGGGGCACAAAAGGAAAAGGGTATGCACGAACTGTTCGCAAACTCTAATGTTGAGAGGATATTAGAGAAGCTTCCGCCCGCCCGACAAGAGCGCTTCAGGCGGCAAAGAGACCACCGTGATCCTAACGGTCCCGAGCCATCCCTCCTAGACCTAGCCGACTTCCTGGCGAGAGAAGTCAACAGCCTACGATTGGATACGTTCGTGCGGAGCGCGCCAAGCTCCAGAGAGGGACCTAGGAGAGCAAACGATGGCCGCAGGCTGGTGACCGTCATGCACCAAGCCGAATCAGTACCGAGCAACAAGAACCACAGTACCCCCTCGATGAAAGAGAAGTGGAAGATTGTATGTCCGTACTGCGAAAGAGAACACTGGCTGTCACACTGTGACACGTTCAAGAAGATGACCGCCGACGAGGTGAGTCAATGGATAAAGTCCGACCGACGCTGTTACCGATGTGCGCGCAGTTACATGGCAGCCGAGTGCCGCTTAAAGAAGAGGTGTAGTCGGTGTGACGGAGCCCACTTGGACGTTTTACATGACAGTAACAGAAGAAAGCCTGCACCCTCAAGCAGCACAAAGGCAAGTGTTATGTACATTGACCCCGCCAGCAGCGGGGGCGCCCGGGTGCTCTTGAAGGTGGCCCGCGTAACACTGAGTTACGAGAACAATGTCATGGACACCTACGCCGTCCTTGACGACGGGTCAGAGAAGACCCTTCTCCTCGCGTCCGCTGCGGCCCAGCTAGGGCTGCGGGGGAGCGAAGAAACGATGACGATTCGGACAATAAGAAGAGACCTGAAGACGATCAAGGGCGAGAACGTCTCCTTCACTATCGCAGCAAGCGGGCAGCCAGAGAGACGGTATAGGATCAATAACGCTTTCACCAGCCAAGACATAGGCCTGTCGCAGTACACCTACCCCATCGCCAAGCTGATGGATAAATACGTGCACCTGCGTCAACTACCTATACCGCTCATAGACGGTGCCACCCCGACCCTGCTGATAGGATCCGACCATGCACACCTCATCGTCCCGATGGACCGGGTCCACACTGGGCCCAGAGGCTGTCCAGCAGCAGTCGAGACCCGCCTAGGATGGACACTACAAGGCCCCCTCTCTAGGTCTCCCAACCGAACAGCAGCCACTCGCTGCCTCCACTCCAGAGTGACAGAAGAAGACACCACCCTCCTACAGCACGTCGAGAGGCTATGGACACTAGAGACAATGCCCTTTAAGAACGAAAGGAAACACATTCGTTCCAAGGAAGACATTTATGCCATAGCCCTCCTCGAGCGGGGGACAAAGAGAGTCAAAGTCAACGGAGTGATGAGATACGCAACTCCACTCCTGAGGCGAGAGGGTATGCCTACCTTCCACGCCCCAAAGGAAGCAACGGAGCGGTATCTATCGAACACAGAGCGGCGCCTAGCCAGAGACCCCGCTCAAGCTACTGTGTACCGCGCTGAGATTGACAAGCTAATCACAGCGGGACACATAAAGAAAATTGACATTAAAGAGGCCGATCAGACGACCGAATCATGGTACGTGCCGCACCACAAAGTCCACCACAACGGCAAGGATCGTATTGTGTTTAACTGCAGCTACCAGATCGGATCACAAAATCTGAATAAAGAGCTCTTGCCCGGCCCAACACTCGGCCCCTCTCTACTAGGCGTGTTGCTACGTTTCCGCCAAGACAAGGTGGCCATCAGCGGCGACATCAAAGGGATGTTTCTGCAGGTGCGACTAGTGGAAGAGGACAAGCCCCTGCTGCGGTTCTTATGGAGAGAGAGGATCGGGGATGAGCAACCATCCATCTATCAATGGGAAGTCCTCCCTTTCGGAACCACATGCAGCCCATGCTGTGCTACGTTTGCACTGCAAAAACACGTCGCAGAGGACCCAGCAGCTGATGAAGAGGTCCGACAAAGTGTAGGAAATAGTTTCTACGTGGACAACTGTCTGCAAAGCGTCTCGACGCCAGAAGAGGCCGAGGCCCTCCTACTCAAGCTCCGCGCCTCCCTGATCAAAGGCGGCTTTGATCTCCGGCAGTGGGCCAGCAGCGACCCTCAAGTATTGCGCAGCCTCTCCCCAGAGGACAAGGCAGCAAGCAGCGAGACCTGGATGGCGACCATCCCAGGAGAAGCCCAAGAAATGACATTAGGACTAGTCTGGCGCTTCAAAACAGACTCGCTCCATTATAAACACACACCCCTGACCAAGGAGCAGGGAAGGTCGACTTCACTACCGACCACAAGACGGAGTGTATACAGAACACTCGCCAGACAATATGACCCGTTGGGATGTATTCTACCTTACACCACCAGGGCAAAGATGATTGTGCGAGCGCTATGGGACAAGGACCAGGGCTGGGACGATCCCATACCCGAACACCTTGCCTCCACATGGAGAGAGTGGGAGACAGAACTCAGCTCGCTCCCAGGTGTCAACATACGCCGCAGCTACTTCCCACCCACAGTGAGGCCGGAGACGTGCCAGATGGACCTGCACGTCTTCAGCGACGCCTCCGAAGTAGCCTACGGTTCGGTGGCCTACTTGCGGGCCCGAGAGGAGGGAGGAGAAATACATACTGCCTTCATCCTGGCTCGCTCAAGAATAGCCCCCCGCAAGCAACAATCTATCCCGCGTCTAGAGCTCTGCGCAGCCCTAGCAGGAGCGCAACTCGCTACATTAATCCAACGTGAACTCACCATCCCGGTGCAAAGAACAATCCTGTGGTCAGACTCCATGACCATACTCACATGGATCCAGTCCGATTCGTGTAGATACAAGGTCTTCGTGGGAGTCAGAATCACAGAGATCCAAGAGTTAACAGAAGCAGCATGCTGGAGGTATGTGGACACAAAACAGAACCCAGCTGACGTCATCACACGGGGAATGTCCGAGTTCCTCAAGCTCCCGGAAGAAGAGTGGCCTACACCCACCCCACGGGAGGCGAGTGAAGAGGAGGCAGAGAAGAAGAAATCTATGTTCTGTGGGTTGACACACACACTCGTCCCCACAGATCCCAACATAGACGACTGCCTCACCCTTGAGAGTGCGCAGCTAAAGACATTCCTGTGGCACCACCCAGAGGTTCCGTCCACTACTGACATTACTGCCGCTAACTACGAAGAAGCAGAACTCCTTCTGCTACAGCGAGCCCAAAGAGACTCGTTCCCCGACGAGCTAGACTGTCTGCAGGGATCAAAGCCAGTCCCGTCAGACAGCAGACTGCTCCACTTAGCCCCTGAGAGCGACGCCCATAATCTCATCAGAGTGGGTGGTCGTCTGAGGAGAGCCCCAGACTTACCGGATGACGTCAAGTACCCGATAGTCTTAAACAGCCGACACAAGGTCACAGAGCTCATCATAAAGAAATACGACGAGGACGTACACCACGCCGGGGCAGAGAGAGTCTTCGCGGAGATAAGACGTCGCTATTGGATACTGCAAGGAGGAGAAGCAGTACGCCGCTTCCAGCGGACCTGTCTAGACTGTCGTAAATGGCGAGCACAGCCCAGTATACCCCGGATGGCTGACCTACCCCCCTGTCGCCTCCGACTCGGCGACAAGCCCTTTCACTCCACCGGTATGGACTGTTTCGGCCCGCTGTATGTAAAGAAAGGAAGAGGGACGGAGAAGCGGTGGGGTATTGTATTCAAATGCATGACCACCCGAGCGATACACATAGAACTCCTTCCAACCATGAGTACGGACTCATTCCTTATGGCCTTCCGGATATTCACATCGCGGAAAAGAAAACCGTCTATATTATTGTCTGATCACGGGACAAACTTCAAAGGCGGAGAAAGAGAGCTGAGAGAGAGCTTCCAAGCTATGGGCCCAGAACTTAAGACCCACCTCGCTCCCTCTCAGATTGATTTCCAGTTTAATCCCCCGAATGCACCTCACTTCGGTGGAACTTGGGTACGAGAAGTACGTTCAATAAAGACAGCCCTGTACGCCGTGCTTGGGGCCCAGACCGTGGCGGAAGAAGTCCTCACGACAGTCCTCACGGAGATCGAGGGAGTATTGAACTCAAAGCCCCTCGGTTATGTCTCCAGTGATGTAGCAGATGTCGACCCAGTCACCCCCAACACTCTCTTGATGGGGCGGCTGGACCCCGCGCTACCACAGACAGTGTACAGGCCTGAAGAAGCGAACGGCCGAAGAATGTGGAGGTACAGTCAAGTATTGGCTGACAAGTTTTGGAACAGTTTCCTCCTCCACTATCTACCGTCTCTACAGACCCGCCAGAAATGGGTGAAAGAAAGAGACAATTTGACGGAAGGTACAGTCGTCATGATTATCGACCAGTCACTACCCCGAGCTATGTGGCCGGCCGGCCGCGTAAGCAAAGTGATCACTGGTGCCGACGGAAAGGTCAGAGCGGCAGAAGTGCTCGCCCAAGGGCGGACATACACCCGGCCCGTGGCGAGGCTGATAGAGTTGCCAAGGCTCCCCGACTCTCTCGATGACGACCATGACCCCCCGACTTTGTGAACTGCCCTACCCTCACAACGGACATTGAGTAGTGGACAGTGCGGTTAATCTGTCTCTGCTTATCTAATTAGGTGCGGACTAATTAGGAGGCGGCTGTTACGAAGGATCAGATTAAACCGAATATATATATTTATTACTTGATATATATTGTATAATATTTGTATATCGTCTGATATCCTTTGTATATTCTTTGTACATATACACGGAATATCCCTTTACCTAGTACAGACCATAATATTTCGTTCTCTTATTGGACAGCGGTCCCTTAGGCGCCACTGCCATACCCCCAAGGTCTAGTTCAAAGTCACCGCCAAAGACATGCCTGGACATGACCGGCTCTGCGCAAGAATACGAGACAGGAATAAGGCTGGTACTAGTTTGTTCACCTAACGTATAAATACAGCGCAGGTGAATACAGAAGTAGAGTTACCCAATAAGTGAAGCCTCACACCACGATACAACGTGCTGTGAAGTAGGGCCCGTTTGGCCCCAAAATAGAGCCTTGAGACCGCGTGCGAATTGATAGCTGAAGTATCAGAGTTTAACGCTGTACCGTCGAGTTCGACCTATTCTATTATTTCAGTAATAGTCTATTTATGTATAGTGTATCGTGCGGCTACCGTTCTACAGTGACCAGCATTACCAACGCTTCCTCGTACCAGCTAGTGTGCTTATCCAGGCTGGGCGGCTTAACCTGGTGCCGTCATTCCGAGGAGCCCTAGACGAGGACCGTGTGGATATGTACACTGGATAACCTACCCGACGACTACAGAGCCCTTTTTGGCTGGATTATATTTGCTTTGGTCCTGTAGCTGATGGAGCGGAGAATCGTCTACACCCACAATTGTGTGGGATTTACCCTGTGAGGAGCAACGTCGAGCCCGCCTCTAGGACGCCTGAGGCTGGCTAGCTTTCTTCCATGCGGAGCTGCATACCAGAGAATAGCTGTTATTCGTCTGCGGATCAAGAGATTATTGCACCGTCTCCTGTACCTGGAGTCTCCTTATTCTTCGTTGACCCAGACTTTCGTTACCGACAAATCCTCCCCCCTGCTGGCCTACAACCGGAGGGACCCTACTAGTATCTCCCGCTGCCCTACTAGTGTACCATAGATATAATTCCTAAGATACAGGTGGTATTCATTATCTCCTGCGTAATATTCTAATGGACTTACGCTCTTGACTTACTCACGCACATTCTTCGCCTTACAAGCGCGACTCTAAGTAAAGTAATGTAATATACTATTATTGCTGCTAATAAATATTATTCTAACCAAGATTTGTGTGGAACCGTGTCATTGTGGAGGTGTTCATCTCATATACCTGTGTACTGTATGGCCAGTAGTAATGTACATAAGACAGTAGTGGTTTAATGATACCATACTTATTTAATACAGTCAGGGAATTGTACCCCTCAGTTACAAATACAATACAATACAATACAATACAATACATGCTCTTGCTTGCTCTTCACTCTTTCCTTCTCCTTCCCTTCCCCCCCCCCCCCCCCCCCCCCCCCCCCCTCACGACCCCCTCTTGGACTATCCATCCATTATTCCGTTTAACGCCAGGGATTACAAGTTCATATGCTATCCTTTATCTTCTCCACCACATCTAACCAGATTGCTATGCTGGCTTCATTAACACCTAAAATTTGTGCGGTAGATATCTCTAGATAAATCACATCGAGATATTGATTGATTTTATTGATTGATTTTATTGATGGATTAAAAACACACAACAAGGATCCAAAGGATAACATGAGAAAGAGTAAAACCCTTATTTCCGTCATGGTCCCAGGGCTGTTAGGCCACAACAAAAACACGACAATAACACAAAACACATACATTTAAAACATTAGAAGACTAACCTATCGCTAAAATTGTATACCCCACAATAACTAAAAACTGATTGGAAACCCATTCAAACTATAGGGGGCTATTCCTCTATTCTGTCCATGAGCCACTTCCTGACGCTTCTCTTGAAGCTGTGGAGGCTCAAGCTCTGCTTGATGGGGATTGGCAGCTTGTTCCAATCCTGGGCTCCAGATAAAGTAAGGGAGCACTGGCCCAGTTTGGATCGGAAAGAAGCAGGCTTCAGGTTTGCTATGCTTGCTCTAGTTCTGTGGTTGTGGGATTTGTTGACCGGGGTGAAGTAGTTCTGGAGGTATCTAGGGGACCTTTGGTTTATAATATTGTGCACTATGTTCAGTCTGAGCTGGGTAACTCTGGCCTCCACAGGAAGCCAGTTTAGCTCCTGAAAGTGACTCCTCCCTATGTGGGTGCGAGGGCCAAGACCCATTACCACCCTTACCAGCTTATTTTGGGAAACCTGAAGCTTCTTTTTTATGGTCACTGTCAGGCCCTCGAACCACGACACGCTACCATAGTCAAAGTGGCAGAGTACTAGGCTATTTGCTAGTAGCCTGAGGCTATCTCTGCCAAGGAGGTTGGCTTTCCTAGCTAGGTACCTGGTGCGGGCGTTGACTTTGCCCAGTACTTGGGAGGCCATAGCCTCCCCATCTAAGCTCCCGTCTATCATACAGCCTAGATACTTCGCCTTTTTTTTTTTTTTTTTTTTGCTGTTTTAGGGTTACAGCTCCTAACTGGATGTTAAACTCCCGTGCTTTCCTCAGCTTGGGCTTGGAGCCTAATAGTACTGCCTCTGTCTTACCTAGGTGAAGAGAAAGCCTGTTGTCCGAAAGCCAACTGGTAAGAACCCATACCTTCCGGGCACATTTTATCCAGTTGAATCCAGCGTGATGCTATCAGCTTTTTGGCAGCCGTGAGACCGGACAAAATTAGTCTCTTTACATGTACAGAGGTTGATAACTGAGAAACATCATTCAACAACAATACAGAAGGCAGTACAGGTATGGTCAGAAATAAAAATTCTGATAATTGAGTGGTTACTTCTTCCCAGAATATCTTAACAGGAGGGCATTCCCAATACATATGCATAAATGTAGCAATATCACTGTTTAAACACAAGGAGCATCGAGGGTCTTGTTTAAGCCCCATTAGGTGCAAACGTCTAGGAGTTAAGTAAGTCCTATGAATAAAATTAAGATTAATCTGTTGATGATCCGTGTTGCGTGACGACAGCCGACTTTAATTTGAGACTCCAATTGACCTGAGTAGTTGCGTTGTAAAGAGAACAACGACGAGTGAAGCGTTTCCAGCTCTACCAATTTAGAATGACGTTTCTTGCGGAGGTTGGAGGCAAAGACAGTAGTGTTTCCCTTGATAAAACTCTTTACCGATATCCATAACATTCTGGGGTCTTGTACCGAACCCGCATTAATCTGCAGGAATTCATTTAGTTTATTTTTGAATTGTAAATTGAATTCAGTGTTTTTCAACAGTGTTGAAATAAAACGCCATCTTGGGGCTCTGGATGTCATTCTACTAAATGAGCCCTTTAGGAGTAAATAGTTGTGATCTGATAGTGCACTGGGTCCCACTTCCACGTCAAAGCTATCAAATAGTCTAGGGGATGCAAAACATAATCTATTCTAGAAAATGTCTTGTGTCTTGCTGAGAAGAAAGAGTACTCTCGGGCCGTTGGGTTGAGTAATCGCCACAGATCATTTACACCTGTATCCTTGCTTTAAAGGCCTGTTTCTGGTCATTGGATGTGGTGAGACTAGATTTATCAATCGAGGGATCCCAGATGGCATTAAAATCTGCACCAGTTATAAATGAATACCCAGGGAGATCTAACATTGTTCTAGTGAGTGAAGTGTAGAAGTTAGCGTCGTAAAGATTAGGGGCATAAGCCGCTACCAAAGCGATTTTCCTGTTACAGTAGTCTATCTTAGCAATAGTTACTCTGCCATCTGCATCAGACCATACGTCCAACAATTTAATATTCAACTTTCGTTTCACGACTATAGCTACACCACGAGATCTAGTTCCAAAAGATGAGTAGCTTATGTTTTGATATATTTTATCTGCCAGCTTTACATTGTTAGCCAATAAAAGGTGCGTTTCGCTTAAAAGAGCCACATCAACCTGTTGTCTTTTCATCCAAGTAAGCACGATTTTTTTATTTTGTATATTTAGACCCCCAGTATTCCAAATCAATATATTCAAACTAGCCATAGTCTAAACAGGTTGCAATATTCCTCTGTGTAATTCATCTGGAGTAGCAATTCATAATAGATATATATCCAACTATTGAGGTCCTGTTGAGAGCCGAGCTTGAGCATGATAACAAACATATAAAATACACATACATATAATCCCCTATTCCCCCTATTCCTATTTCCCTCCCTCCCTTTAAAGTACACGACCAGTATACCCAAATCAAGCAATTCATCCTTAACTTTCCTAGGCAAATTGCCATAGGATCTAAAACTATCAATTCTACCATTAGTAGAATGTCAACAGTGGCTTGGCCACTCCCGTTAAATAAAAAGGAGATATGAAAATAAAATAAAAATTAAAAATATGCCTCAAATATCATAGTATATCCACTTAAACCTTATACAAACTTGTGTAAGTTAAAACACACCGAAGAATAAAAGAGAGGTATTGGAACTAAATTAGAGAAACCTCAAAGAGTAGAGTACATTTACTTAAATCTTTGAGAACTTTGCTAAGTTTAAACACCTAGATGAAATAAAATGGAAAAGTAGTGGAGCTATTGCAAAAAATAAAAAGAAGGTTTTAAATACGTATATGCAGTTTGTCCCCCAAGCCAGGGGTGGGCGATGTTCCGCTGTGAAGACTGTTGTTTCCTCCGGAGGTGATCTAAGCTGTGTGTATAGTCACAGAACCAGGGCCGGATTAACGACCGGGCTGTCCGGGCCGCGGCCTGTGGGCCTCTAGTGATGACGGGCCTCAAAAAAAATGTGAGGCCCCTCGTCACTAGAGGCCCCACATTTTATTTTTATTTTTTTTCTTATTTTGGAGATCGATGTCATACTGTGAAACTGAAATGAAAACATATTTCATCAACAAAAATATTTCATCAACTAAAATATACAGTACGTCACACCCTGCCGTCTGCAAGTGGCTAATCTTGAGTATTTTTTCTCCTCTTCATAAGAGTTTGAGGTTTTCCGTTTGAGGTAAAAATCTCCACATCCCAGCCCCGACGCCTGAATACTTTTACCAACGGATTTCCAGTTCCGCGTTCGTGTTCTGCGCTCTGATTGGCCACTGACGTTTCTGGTAGCGCCAATCGTGTGACGCCTCTTTCTTTCACCGGTTAAGCTTAGGCATTCTTTCGAAGTTGGTTAAGGTTAGAGTTTCTCTTAGAGCAGGGCGATAGAACACCAGCCCTGATTCCATACTCTAACCTTAACCAACTTCGAAAGAGTTGCCTAAGAAACATCAGTGGCCAATCAGATCCCACCAGAAACGTCAGTGGCCAATCAGATCGCAGAACGCGAACGCGGAACTGGAAATCCGTTGGTAAAAGAATAGATGCAGCCCCGACACGAATGAGGCAGATTGGGATCATTATTCATGACAGACAGCAGAGACACGCCGGTGCTGATAGCGGATATCATCGAGCTCCCCCTAGTGACTAGGGGCCTCCACTACACACTAGTAAAAAAAATTAAAGAAATACGAAAAAGAAATATATATAATCATATCCTCATCCAGCGTTTACTTTCACAGCATCTATATGTAGCAGCCTGAAACTATTGCTTATTATTCAGAGCTGCTGACTTGCCTTTTTGTCTCCCCTTTCTGAACCAAGACATTCTAATTCGTTTCATTGATATTCGCACGAACAATGACACAAGCGGCTCATTCTTCTATCGCTGGAATATGGATTATATTCTACCATCCTTTCCCCTGTGTGACTATAGGCGGGACCAGCAGGGGGCAGTAGCAGGCAGAGAGTGTCGGGGAGAGATGGAACGTGATATATGGGAGCGGAAGACTGAAAGAGAACCTCTTCGGCAGTGAACTTGAACACGAACAGTCGCAACAGACGGGTGCTCTGGAGAGCCCTGTTGCAGAAGTTATGTTGGAGAGCCCCGTGGGATAACGACGGGTGATAGGAAGTACTTGCTAGTTGACGTGACATCCTAGGAGTACCAGCGATAGTGTGTGAGCGAACGGTACAGAACAAGGTACTAACATTATCGGGTTACAGTAGTTAATGTGTGCGGTATAAGTAGCGTGCGGCTAATACCATATCTGAGTCCTTAGTAGTCGGGTTATAGCAGTTACTGTGCCGGTATAGAGTGCGAGCCCAGATACGTGCGTGGACTTACAAGCAGTCTGTGCCGGCCGTCAGCAGCTGTCTTCACCGGCGTTCTGCATCAGCTCTGCCCCGGCTGGGAGCAGCCAGCACGGGAGTCGTCCCGTCCAGCAGAGGTCGCCAGCACGCGCTCTCAACCCACCACTGCCCCTGCCCCAGCCCCGCTTGCTAGCACCTGCGA
This sequence comes from Notolepis coatsorum, assembly GCF_963971535.1. NCBI lineage: Eukaryota > Metazoa > Chordata > Actinopteri > Aulopiformes > Paralepididae > Notolepis > Notolepis coatsorum. Next base: position 146,046,078 of record NC_140171.1, on the reverse strand, counting down.
CGAGAGCGTTTGACGCCATCTTGCCACCAGGACGGTGGTGGAGCGGCGCGGCCGCCATTTTGGTAGAGTAACATTAGGGCTTCGGTGCCCAGGATCTTTTGCACGTTACACAGTGTGGTGCGGCCTGCGGGCGAAGTGAACGCTAACAACCAGTGTCTAAGGGGTACCCCAAACTATATATGCCGGCATTAGAATAGGGCTTTTTGCAAGGTATTAGTGGGCCCACATTTATTGGTTTATTTTGTTATTTGTTTATTTGATTGTTTGATTCCCAATGTGTCTACATTCTATGCCTGGGTTCCCCCAGTACAAGCGGGGTGGTTTAATGTATTGAGCACTCGGTGCCTATAGTGGGAAGAGCTTCCCCTACATTGATAACAAGAGCACCCGGTGCCTTATATTAAGAATTAACATTGTAATGTATAACCTGCCCAGGCTTCACTAAAGTAGACCTAATTGGGATCATTGTGTGTGTCTCTTTCTTTGAGTTCCATTTGCTATTCTAACCTCTGGGTAAATATTGTGACTGCATAATTATTTAACCCTTACACCCCATTTACAGAATAGCATTCGAAGGGTCTATACAGGTGGTCAAGGAAGGGTACTGCTTAAAGGGAAGCCCAATAATACTATTGAACTGACAGTCACTGGGTGTGGGAGGGCTGCCGGAGGTACTGAGGGAGTGAGGGTGTGTGGGGAGCTACTACTGACCGCCTTGGAAGGCGAGGGAGACCAGAGTACCAATCCCCAGGTTAGTAAATCCTGGGCCCCATCCACTCCAACTGCAAGCCCTCCAGAACGACGTTCCGGGCCAAAGACGGGGGGTACATATAGGTCCAATACTATAGTATCCTACTACCCAGTGTCTGTGTACTACTACTCCCACAAGCAGGGATAATCCACCCTGCTACATATAGTGACTACTAGTATCATCTCATCTCTTCTCTATCTATTTTTATTAAATTTTTTGTATTGCAAATAAAAATATGATTGATTGTTTGATAATGAGGGGTGAGAGACGTTGAGTCTACGTGACACTGCCATCCAGGTCCAGGGGTCACTGTCAGGTCAGGTCAGGTGACCACTGACCGCGAGAATTGCACTTGCAAGTTGATCAAGTAGGCTAAGACTCGAGTAGTACTGTATGATCATATGAGACTCAAAAAACATGGATAAAAAAGTTAAACGGTGGGAAAGCAGAGCTGCTAAGTTCAAATCTAAACATGAAAGGGACAGAAAGAGCGCGTTACTTCGGCAAAGCATACCGACTATCTAAGGAGGAGGATAGCCCCCTGGCTAGCACTAGTAGTAGCAGCAACGTTAAAGAGGCTGAGCCAGGCGCCGCGGGCAGAGAGGACAAGAATGCTAACGTTATTATTATTGATGCTAGCGACAGAGAAGAGGCAGCGGCAGCCTCTAGTTCAGCCGGCCCACCACCACCTGTGGCTGCCACCTGTTCGTATACGCCCGCCGCATCTCCACAGCCCAGCCCCAACACCAACACGAATGACTCTGACTCTGAGGCAGACCGCGATGATGACAGCCCGCCAGGAGGATTGGTTGGACAATGTTACGGATCCAGCCTTTTTCTTTTTTTAAAGTGACATATAAAAATGCCACTGTGTGTGGGTGTGGGGGCCTTCACAAGAATCTGGCCCGGGGGCCTCTGAATTCTTAATCTGGCCTTGCACAGACGTATGTTAAAGTTCTAGAATATTTCAATATGTCAACAACAGGAAAGTGTACACACACGGTGTAACTGAGGGGTACAATTCCCTGACTGTATTGAATAAGTATGGTATCATTAAACCACTACTGCGTTATGTACATTACTACTGGCCATACAGTACACATGTATATGTGATGAACACCCACACAATAACACGGCTTAACAAGGAAAGTACTGTTTGTAATATTTATTAGAAGAGCACCAAGATTATCTTACATTTATTGAGAATTAGAGTTGCGCTCGTAAGGCGAAGAATGTGCATGAATAGGTCAAGAGCGTAAGTCCATGAGCATATTACGAAGGAGATAATTAATACCACCTGTAGCATAAGAATTATATAAGGCACACTCGTAGGTCAGCTGGAGATACTAAGGGGGTTCCCTCCGGTTGTAAGCCAGCAGGGGGGAGGAATGTTCGGATGCAAAAGTCTGGATCAACGAGGAATCAATAAGCTCCAGCTACGGGAGGCGGTACATTACTCCCTTGATCGGCAGACGAAAGCAGCAGCTATAATCCAAGTATGCGTGACAGCATAGGTGAAAGCCAGCCAGCCTCTTCCTAGAGACGGGCTCGAGTGATGCTCCTCACGGGTAAATCCCACACAGCAGTGGGGTAGACGGTTCTCTGCTCCAGCAGCCACGGTACCAAAGCAATAATAATCCAGCCGGAAAAGGCTCTGCATTCACCGGTGTAGATTCTCCTGTGCGCGGTACTTCACATTAACTAGGTCGAACTTGACGTTATTTCACTAAGCTCTGACACTTTTACTATCCTATTCGCACGCGGTTCTAAGTGCTCTATTTAGACGCAAGGTTGCTCACTTCACTTGGTCGTTGACTCGTGATGAAGGCTTCAACTTGTTGGGTTAACTCGTTTGAGGGTAACTAACTGCTGTATCCACCTGCAACCTATTTATACGTAAGGTGAATAATCTAGTGCCAACCTCAGCTCTGTCTCGTATTACTGCGCAAACCTGGACATGTTGAGACAAGCCTTGGCGGTGACTTTGAACTCGGCATTGGGGGGTATGGCCGTGGCGCCTAGGGGGTCGCTGTCCAATAGGAGAACGAATATTATGGTCTGGCTTGTACCTAGGTAAAGGGATATTCCGTGTATATGTACAAAGAATATACAAGGGATATCAAACGATATACAAATGTTATACATGGGATCTCAAGCAATAAATATATATATTCGGTTTAATCTGACCCTTTGTAACACACGGGGGAAAACCTCAGGCCCAACACAATGACTTGCATAAAACTCATAGATCTAGCCAGCCCAGATATAGCGAACCATTAAAATAAAGTATTCTATACGATATCCAGCGTCACATATTAACCTATTTATAAATCAAGGTTATCAACATTTATTTGATGCCGTTTGGTGTTTAAGCCATAACAAAGTGTTATAAAAAAAAAAAAAAAAAAACGTATATAGCCTATCCTCCATGCAGGTTCTTCAAGTAGTCCTCTGCGTCTTCAGGCAAGGAGAGATGAACCCTCCTTCCGTCTTTATCGACGATGGAAAGCTTTGCAGGATACCATAGTGTAGGTTTGAGATCTTTCCCATAAAGTAGGGACATCACAGACTTGTAACGGGATCGTAGAATCACAACGTGAGGCAGTAATCCTCGTAGAAAAAGACTGGTTGCCCGTTGTATCTCAGACTATCCTTCCTCTTCTGTGCCTCCCGAATAATTATTTCTTTTATTCCAATTTGGCGTAGGCTAGCAATAACTACTCTAGGTTTGTTGTTGTTGTTGTTGTTGCTTCGGGACACAATACTGTAGCATTGATCCACTTCAGGTAACATAGAGAGGGTCCCCGATCCCAGAATTTGAACTAACAGTGTCGCAAACGAGACATTGGGTTGCACGCAGCTCACAGACTCATCTAGACCCACTATACGAATATTAAATCTGCGGGATTGGTACTCGAGGTTGAGTATCTTAGCCATTAGCTTCTCGTTGGTTTCCGCTATGGCTCCGTCTATCTCCTCGAATCTATGCTTGTGTTCATCCAAGCTGGATTCCACTGCTTCTATACGTTCGATCTGTTCACCAGCCGCTACCCTTAGCTCCTCGATTTTGGATTCGATAGATTCTTTGATAGCGTCAACCTTATCGGTTAAGGTCTTCTCCACCCCTTTTATTAGCTTAGCAAGATACTCCGTGTTACTCTCATCTTTCTTTGGCTCGATATCCTATGCTCTGCTACGCACGAAACCCTGTCCCAGAATCGGGTCGTCTACAAGTGATTTAGCACCAGGTTCTCTTCTCTTTCCTTGCATCTTGGTTCTTTCAGTCAATAGTTAGTTGAAAATCTCAGTTGATATATACGTCAGGTTTTAAACGCATTGGTGGTATAAGAAGAGGCTTTTAAAGGCAAAATAAAAATAACAGGAGCGGAGCTGATAACCACCACGACTACTCCATTGTCGAGCTGAAACCGGAAGTCAATATTTTTTATCTCATTAATTCCATAAGAACGTAGAATTCACATTTATAGACTTTTTTTAATATGGTCCATTTGCATGTTCTTGGTATCTGATTCTAGGGACATCTATGGACATCTATGGATCTCTGTTACTAGGCTTGAGTAAATTGTAATGAACCAAATGAGAATATCAATTAAAAAAAATTTATCTTCGACTGCTAAAATTGACCAGACCTGAAAAATCTAAGCAAATTAATAAATGGAAGATGATTAAACTACCATCAATCAAGCACCATTGGTGCTTGAACATGAAAACCAGGAGGATTGGTTGGACAATGTTACGGATCCAGCCTTTTTCTTTTTTTAAAGTGACATAAAAACGCCACTGTGTGTGGGTGTGGGGGCCTTCACAAGAATCTGGCCCGGGGGCCTCTGAATTCTTAATCTGGCCTTGCACAGACGTATGTTAAAGTTCTAGAATATTTCAATATGTCAACAACAGGAAAGTGTACACACACAGGGAAAACCTCAGGCCCAACACAATGACTTGCATAAAACTCATAGATCTAGCCAGCCCAGATATAGCGAACCATTAAAATAAAGTATTCTATACGATATCCAGCGTCACATATTAACCTATTTATAAATCAAGGTTATCAACATTTATTTGATGCCGTTTGGTGTTTAAGCCATAACAAAGTGTTGTAAAAAAAAAAAAAAAAAAAAACGTATATAGCCTATCCTCCATGCAGGTTCTTCAAGTAGTCCTCTGCGTCTTCAGGCAAGGAGAGATGAACCCTCCTTCCGTCTTTATCGACGATGGAAAGCTTTGCAGGATACCATAGTGTAGGTTTGAGATCTTTCCCATAAAGTAGGGACATCACAGACTTGTAACGGGATCGTAGAATCACAACGTGAGGCAGTAATCCTCGTAGAAAAAGACTGGTTGCCCGTTGTATCTCAGACTATCCTTCCTCTTCTGTGCCTCCCGAATAATTATTTCTTTTATTCCAATTTGGCGTAGGCTAGCAATAACTACTCTAGGTTTGTTGTTGTTGTTGTTGCTTCGGGACCCAATTCTGTAGCATTGATCCACTTCAGGTAACATAGAGAGGGTCCCCGATCCCAGAATTTGAACTAACAGTGTCGCAAACGAGACATTGGGTTGCACGCAGCTCACAGACTCATCTAGACCCACTATACGAATATTAAATCTGCGGGATTGGTACTCGAGGTTGAGTATCTTAGCCATTAGCTTCTCGTTGGTTTCCGCTATGGTTCCGTCTATCTCCTCGAATTTATCTAATTAATTACAGGATTTGTAATTAATTAATCTAATTAATCGCATTTTAATCGCATAACCATTTTATGCCTGATATTCTATATTCTATAATCATATTTAAAATTGCATGTGTCCGGATGGCAGAATTCAGTACTGTATCTACAAAATTATCTTCCATCTATTAATTTGCTTAGATTTTTCAGGTCTGGTCAATTTGAGCATGGTGTTATTCACAGTCAAAGATAAAAAAAAAAATGTATTGATATTCTCATTTGGTCAAAATAAAATTTTCATTCAATCAATCACCGCGCAGATTGATTGATTGAATGAAAATGTTATTAACAGATTGCAGAATGGGTACAATACAGTACGGCACACAATTGTTAAGGGGATGCAGACCAGAGAAAGACTTTCGTCTTGTTTACATCAGGCCGGGTCCCCCATTTTTTATTCATAATGAATTGTAAGTAAGGGTGCCACTTGCTCCGTGCAATCCATTCTTTGTGGATCTAGCCCACAGTATTTCTGACACTGGGAATACATTCCCTGAGATTCATAGATGTCACTAGAATCAGATACCAAGAACATGCAAATGGACCATATTAAAAAAAAAAAAACGTCTGTAAATGTGTATTCTACATTCTTATGGAATGAATGATAAAAAAAAAAAAAAAAAAAAAAAAAAATGTAATTAATTTTGAGTTAATTTTCATAACGCGATAATTTGCTGTGTAATTAATTAATCTAATTAACGCGATAAATTGACAGCCCTAATATATATATATAATTTTTTATGTAATATATTCTGACATGTACCACAAGACAGAATGTTTCAGTGGTATGTACTGTATGTGCATTTTCTAACAACCCTCTTGCACGTTACCCACGTGAACAACCCTCAGAAAACGTACAATTACTTAAAATCTGAATTCAATATATCAATGAATAAACAGAAAATATAGATATTATTATAGCCTTTATTTAACCAGGGTTGTCCCATTGAGAAAACCTGGTTGCAATAGGCTTTACCATAGCCTTAAATACATTCAGGGTTACCAAGCTTTGAATTTTCAGATCGGACTGGAGATTGTTCCACGCAGTAGGTGCAGAAAACCTAAAAGCTTTCTTTCCCATTTCTGTTCGGACTTTGGGAACAGCAAAGTGCATAAAATCCTTCCAACAGCGATTGTAAATTCCACCATTCAAATTTAAAAGAGACGGTAAATAAATCGGAACCATACCAAGAATGGCCTTGTAAATCAAAACATACCAATGACTGAGCTGACATGCACATAAGGTAGGCCAGTTCACTTTTGAATATAATACACAATGGTGAGCCCACAGTTTGTAATAAATCTCAGAGCCCCATGATACACGCTATCCAGCATGTGGAGACAGTGAGCAGAGGCGAACACATCACCATAATCAATCACAGGTAGAAAGGTAGACATTTACATACATTTACATTTAGTCATTTAGCTGACGCTTTTATCCAAAGCGACTTACAAGTTCTGTACGACAAGCCATCAGGAAGAGCACAACTCTATCAGCTGAGTAACAATGTTCATCAAAGTGTTGAGTGCTACAGTGTAGGTTAGTTTATTAGGACAAGTGCATGACAGTATGGTTAGTTAGGGTTAGATTTTTTTTTTTTTTTTTTTTTTATTCAGATAATGGTTGAAGAAGTGCGTCTTTAGTCGACGGCGAAAGATTGGACGTGTTTCGGCTGTCCTAACTGGGGTGGGTAGTTCATTCCACCATTGTGGGGCAAGGACTGAGAATAGGCGACTTCTCTTTGATGACCCTCCCGGAGCTTGGATAGGAGTAGGTCTGAGGCGGCCAGAAGATGCAGAGCGTAGGGGTCTTGAGGGTGTGTAGTTAGAGACCATTGACCGGAGGTAGGCGGGAGCAGTTCCCTTTGCCGCACGGTATGCTAGGTCGAGGGCCTTGAAGCGGATTCGTGCAGCAATGGGGAGCCAGTGCAGGTCCCTAAGAAGTGGGGTGACATCTCAGACTATCCTTCCTCTTCTGTGCCTCCCGAATAATTATTTCTTTTATTCCAATTTGGCGTAGGCTAGCAATAACTACTCTAGGTTTGTTGTTGTTGTTGTTGTTGCTTCGGGACACAATACTGTAGCATTGATCCACTTCAGGTAACATAGAGAGGGTCCCCGATCCCAGAATTTGAACTAACAGTGTCGCAAACGAGACATTGGGTTGCACGCAGCTCACAGACTCATCTAGACCCACTATACGAATATTAAATCTGCGGGATTGGTACTCGAGGTTGAGTATCTTAGCCATTAGCTTCTCGTTGGTTTCCGCTATGGCTCCGTCTATCTCCTCGAATCTATGCTTGTGTTCATCCAAGCTGGATTCCACTGCTTCTATACGTTCGATCTGTTCACCAGCCGCTACCCTTAGCTCCTCGATTTTGGATTCGATAGATTCTTTGATAGCGTCAACCTTATCGGTTAAGGTCTTCTCCACCCCTTTTATTAGCTTAGCAAGATACTCCGTGTTACTCTCATCTTTCTTTGGCTCGATATCCTATGCTCTGCTACGCACGAAACCCTGTCCCAGAATCGGGTCGTCTACAAGTGATTTAGCACCAGGTTCTCTTCTCTTTCCTTGCATCTTGGTTCTTTCAGTCAATAGTTAGTTGAAAATCTCAGTTGATATATACGTCAGGTTTTAAACGCATTGGTGGTATAAGAAGAGGCTTTTAAAGGCAAAATAAAAATAACAGGAGCGGAGCTGATAACCACCACGACTACTCCATTGTCGAGCTGAAACCGGAAGTCAATATTTTTTATCTCATTAATTCCATAAGAACGTAGAATTCACATTTATAGACTTTTTTTAATATGGTCCATTTGCATGTTCTTGGTATCTGATTCTAGGGACATCTATGGACATCTATGGATCTCTGTTACTAGGCTTGAGTAAATTGTAATGAACCAAATGAGAATATCAATTAAAAAAATGTTATCTTCGACTGCTAAAATTGACCAGACCTGAAAAATCTAAGCAAATTAATAAATGGAAGATGATTAAACTACCATCAATCAAGCACCATTGGTGCTTGAACATGAAAACCAGGAGGATTGGTTGGACAATGTTACGGATCCAGCCTTTTTCTTTTTTTAAAGTGACATAAAAACGCCACTGTGTGTGGGTGTGGGGGCCTTCACAAGAATCTGGCCCGGGGGCCTCTGAATTCTTAATCTGGCCTTGCACAGACGTATGTTAAAGTTCTAGAATATTTCAATATGTCAACAACAGGAAAGTGTACACACACGGGGAAAACCTCAGGCCCAACACAATGACTTGCATAAAACTCATAGATCTAGCCAGCCCAGATATAGCGAACCATTAAAATAAAGTATTCTATACGATATCCAGCGTCACATATTAACCTATTTATAAATCAAGGTTATCAACATTTATTTGATGCCGTTTGGTGTTTAAGCCATAACAAAGTGTTGTAAAAAAAAAAAAAAAAAACGTATATAGCCTATCCTCCATGCAGGTTCTTCAAGTAGTCCTCTGCGTCTTCAGGCAAGGAGAGATGAACCCTCCTTCCGTCTTTATCGACGATGGAAAGCTTTGCAGGATACCATAGTGTAGGTTTGAGATCTTTCCCATAAAGTAGGGACATCACAGACTTGTAACGGGATCGTAGAATCACAACGTGAGGCAGTAATCCTCGTAGAAAAAGACTGGTTGCCCGTTGTATCTCAGACTATCCTTCCTCTTCTGTGCCTCCCGAATAATTATTTCTTTTATTCCAATTTGGCGTAGGCTAGCAATAACTACTCTAGGTTTGTTGTTGTTGTTGTTGTTGCTTCGGGACCCAATTCTGTAGCATTGATCCACTTCAGGTAACATAGAGAGGGTCCCCGATCCCAGAATTTGAACTAACAGTGTCGCAAACGAGACATTGGGTTGCACGCAGCTCACAGACTCATCTAGACCCACTATACGAATATTAAATCTGCGGGATTGGTACTCGAGGTTGAGTATCTTAGCCATTAGCTTCTCGTTGGTTTCCGCTATGGCTCCGTCTATCTCCTCGAATCTATGCTTGTGTTCATCCAAGCTGGATTCCACTGCTTCTATACGTTCGATCTGTTCACCAGCCGCTACCCTTAGCTCCTCGATTTTGGATTCGATAGATTCTTTGATAGCGTCAACCTTATCGGTTAAGGTCTTCTCCACCCCTTTTATTAGCTTAGCAAGATACTCCGTGTTACTCTCATCTTTCTTTGGCTCGATATCCTCTGCTCTGCTACGCACGAAACCCTGTCCCAGAATCGGGTCGTCTACAAGTGATTTAGCACCAGGTTCTCTTCTCTTTCCTCGCATCTTGGTTCTTTCAGTCAATAGTTAGTTGAAAATCTCAGTTGATATATACGTCAGGTTTTAAACGCATTGGTGGTATAAGAAGAGGCTTTTAAAGGCAAAATAAAAATAACAATAATGTCCAAAACTAAACAAATTAATAAATGGAAGATTATTAAACAGAAGGTTTTGTAGATACAGTACTGAATTCTGCCATCCGGACACATGCAATTTGAAATATGATTATAGAATATAGAATATCAGGCCTAAAATGGTTATGCGATTAAAATGCGATTAATTCGATTAATTAATTACAAATCCTGTAATTATTCAGCTTTCAGGGAGAGATGCCTCTGGTCACTATGGTTGTCAATCCCACTCACGCGAGAGGCTAGCAGAGAAACATGAAGGAATAAAGCAATGCAGCATCAATTCAGTGGAATATATATATATTAGTGCTGTCAGGCGATTAAAAAAATTTATCTAATTAATTACAGGATTTGTAATTAATTAATCTAATTAATCGCATTTTAATCGCATAACCATTTTATGCCTGATATTCTATATTCTATAATCATATTTAAAATTGCATGTGTCCGGATGGCAGAATTCAGTACTGTATCTACAAAATTATCTTCCATCTATTAATTTGCTTAGATTTTTCAGGTCTGGTCAATTTGAGCATGGTGTTATTCACAGTCAAAGATAAAAAAAAAATGTATTGATATTCTCATTTGGTCAAAATAAAATTTTCATTCAATCAATCACCGCGCAGATTGATTGATTGAATGAAAATGTTATTAACAGATTGCAGAATGGGTACAATACAGTACGGCACACAATTGTTAAGGGGATGCAGACCAGAGAAAGACTTTCGTCTTGTTTACATCAGGCCGGGTCCCCCATTTTTTATTCATAATGAATTGTAAGTAAGGGTGCCACTTGCTCCGTGCAATCCATTCTTTGTGGATCTAGCCCACAGTATTTCTGACACTGGGAATACATTCCCTGAGATTCATAGATGTCACTAGAATCAGATACCAAGAACATGCAAATGGACCATATTAAAAAAAAAAAAACGTCTGTAAATGTGTATTCTACATTCTTATGGAATGAATGATACAAAAAAAAAAAAAAAAAAAAATTGTAATTAATTTTGAGTTAATTTTCATAACGCGATAATTTGCTGTGTAATTAATTAATCTAATTAACGCGATAAATTGACAGCCCTAATATATATATATAATTTTTTATGTAATATATTCTGACATGTACCACAAGACAGAATGTTTCAGTGGTATGTACTGTATGTGCATTTTCTAACAACCCTCTTGCACGTTACCCACGTGAACAACCCTCAGAAAACGTACAATTACTTAAAATCTGAATTCAATATATCAATGAATAAACAGAAAATATAGATATTATTATAGCCTTTATTTAACCAGGGTTGTCCCATTGAGAAAACCTGGTTGCAATAGGCTTTACCATAGCCTTAAATACATTCAGGGTTACCAAGCTTTGAATTTTCAGATCGGACTGGAGATTGTTCCACGCAGTAGGTGCAGAAAACCTAAAAGCTTTCTTTCCCATTTCTGTTCGGACTTTGGGAACAGCAAAGTGCATAAAATCCTTCCAACAGCGATTGTAAATTCCACCATTCAAATTTAAAAGAGACGGTAAATAAATCGGAACCATACCAAGAATGGCCTTGTAAATCAAAACATACCAATGACTGAGCTGACATGCACATAAGGTAGGCCAGTTCACTTTTGAATATAATACACAATGGTGAGCCCACAGTTTGTAATAAATCTCAGAGCCCCATGATACACGCTATCCAGCATGTGGAGACAGTGAGCAGAGGCGAACACATCACCATAATCAATCACAGGTAGAAAGGTAGACATTTACATACATTTACATTTAGTCATTTAGCTGACGCTTTTATCCAAAGCGACTTACAAGTTCTGTACGACAAGCCATCAGGAAGAGCACAACTCTATCAGCTGAGTAACAATGTTCATCAAAGTGTTGAGTGCTACAGTGTAGGTTAGTTTATTAGGACAAGTGCATGACAGTATGGTTAGTTAGGGTTAGATTTTTTTTTTTTTTTTTTTTTTATTCAGATAATGGTTGAAGAAGTGCGTCTTTAGTCGACGGCGAAAGATTGGACGTGTTTCGGCTGTCCTAACTGGGGTGGGTAGTTCATTCCACCATTGTGGGGCAAGGACTGAGAATAGGCGACTTCTCTTTGATGACCCTCCCGGAGCTTGGATAGGAGTAGGTCTGAGGCGGCCAGAAGATGCAGAGCGTAGGGGTCTTGAGGGTGTGTAGTTAGAGACCATTGACCGGAGGTAGGCGGGAGCAGTTCCCTTTGCCGCACGGTATGCTAGGTCGAGGGCCTTGAAGCGGATTCGTGCAGCAATGGGGAGCCAGTGCAGGTCCCTAAGAAGTGGGGTGACATCTCAGACTATCCTTCCTCTTCTGTGCCTCCCGAATAATTATTTCTTTTATTCCAATTTGGCGTAGGCTAGCAATAACTACTCTAGGTTTGTTGTTGTTGTTGTTGTTGCTTCGGGACCCAATTCTGTAGCATTGATCCACTTCAGGTAACATAGAGAGGGTCCCCGATCCCAGAATTTGAACTAACAGTGTCGCAAACGAGACATTGGGTTGCACGCAGCTCACAGACTCATCTAGACCCACTATACGAATATTAAATCTGCGGGATTGGTACTCGAGGTTGAGTATCTTAGCCATTAGCTTCTCGTTGGTTTCCGCTATGGCTCCGTCTATCTCCTCGAATCTATGCTTGTGTTCATCCAAGCTGGATTCCACTGCTTCTATACGTTCGATCTGTTCACCAGCCGCTACCCTTAGCTCCTCGATTTTGGATTCGATAGATTCTTTGATAGCGTCAACCTTATCGGTTAAGGTCTTCTCCACCCCTTTTATTAGCTTAGCAAGATACTCCGTGTTACTCTCATCTTTCTTTGGCTCGATATCCTCTGCTCTGCTACGCACGAAACCCTGTCCCAGAATCGGGTCGTCTACAAGTGATTTAGCACCAGGTTCTCTTCTCTTTCCTCGCATCTTGGTTCTTTCAGTCAATAGTTAGTTGAAAATCTCAGTTGATATATACGTCAGGTTTTAAACGCATTGGTGGTATAAGAAGAGGCTTTTAAAGGCAAAATAAAAATAACAATAATGTCCAAAACTAAACAAATTAATAAATGGAAGATGATTAAACAGAAGGTTTTGTAGATACAGTACTGAATTCTGCCATCCGGACACATGCAATTTGAAATATGATTATAGAATATAGAATATCAGGCCTAAAATGGTTATGCGATTAAAATGCGATTAATTCGATTAATTAATTACAAATCCTGTAATTATTCAGCTTTCAGGGAGAGATGCCTCTGGTCACTATGGTTGTCAATCCCACTCACGCGAGAGGCTAGCAGAGAAACATGAAGGAATAAAGCAATGCAGCATCAATTCAGTGGAATATATATATATTAGTGCTGTCAGGCGATTAAAAAAATTTATCTAATTAATTACAGGATTTGTAATTAATTAATCTAATTAATCGCATTTTAATCGCATAACCATTTTATGCCTGATATTCTATATTCTATAATCATATTTAAAATTGCATGTGTCCGGATGGCAGAATTCAGTACTGTATCTACAAAATTATCTTCCATCTATTAATTTGCTTAGATTTTTCAGGTCTGGTCAATTTGAGCATGGTGTTATTCACAGTCAAAGATAAAAAAAAAAAATGTATTGATATTCTCATTTGGTCAAAATAAAATTTTCATTCAATCAATCACCGCGCAGATTGATTGATTGAATGAAAATGTTATTAACAGATTGCAGAATGGGTACAATACAGTACGGCACACAATTGTTAAGGGGATGCAGACCAGAGAAAGACTTTCGTCTTGTTTACATCAGGCCGGGTCCCCCATTTTTTATTCATAATGAATTGTAAGTAAGGGTGCCACTTGCTCCGTGCAATCCATTCTTTGTGGATCTAGCCCACAGTATTTCTGACACTGGGAATACATTCCCTGAGATTCATAGATGTCACTAGAATCAGATACCAAGAACATGCAAATGGACCATATTAAAAAAAAAAAAACGTCTGTAAATGTGTATTCTACATTCTTATGGAATGAATGATACAAAAAAAAAAAAAAAAAAAAAATGTAATTAATTTTGAGTTAATTTTCATAACGCGATAATTTGCTGTGTAATTAATTAATCTAATTAACGCGATAAATTGACAGCCCTAATATATATATATAATTTTTTATGTAATATATTCTGACATGTACCACAAGACAGAATGTTTCAGTGGTATGTACTGTATGTGCATTTTCTAACAACCCTCTTGCACGTTACCCACGTGAACAACCCTCAGAAAACGTACAATTACTTAAAATCTGAATTCAATATATCAATGAATAAACAGAAAATATAGATATTATTATAGCCTTTATTTAACCAGGGTTGTCCCATTGAGAAAACCTGGTTGCAATAGGCTTTACCATAGCCTTAAATACATTCAGGGTTACCAAGCTTTGAATTTTCAGATCGGACTGGAGATTGTTCCACGCAGTAGGTGCAGAAAACCTAAAAGCTTTCTTTCCCATTTCTGTTCGGACTTTGGGAACAGCAAAGTGCATAAAATCCTTCCAACAGCGATTGTAAATTCCACCATTCAAATTTAAAAGAGACGGTAAATAAATCGGAACCATACCAAGAATGGCCTTGTAAATCAAAACATACCAATGACTGAGCTGACATGCACATAAGGTAGGCCAGTTCACTTTTGAATATAATACACAATGGTGAGCCCACAGTTTGTAATAAATCTCAGAGCCCCATGATACACGCTATCCAGCATGTGGAGACAGTGAGCAGAGGCGAACACATCACCATAATCAATCACAGGTAGAAAGGTAGACATTTACATACATTTACATTTAGTCATTTAGCTGACGCTTTTATCCAAAGCGACTTACAAGTTCTGTACGACAAGCCATCAGGAAGAGCACAACTCTATCAGCTGAGTAACAATGTTCATCAAAGTGTTGAGTGCTACAGTGTAGGTTAGTTTATTAGGACAAGTGCATGACAGTATGGTTAGTTAGGGTTAGATTTTTTTTTTTTTTTTTTTTTTAATTCAGATAATGGTTGAAGAAGTGCGTCTTTAGTCGACGGCGAAAGATTGGACGTGTTTCGGCTGTCCTAACTGGGGTGGGTAGTTCATTCCACCATTGTGGGGCAAGGACTGAGAATAGGCGACTTCTCTTTGATGACCCTCCCGGAGCTTGGATAGGAGTAGGTCTGAGGCGGCCAGAAGATGCAGAGCGTAGGGGTCTTGAGGGTGTGTAGTTAGAGACCATTGACCGGAGGTAGGCGGGAGCAGTTCCCTTTGCCGCACGGTATGCTAGGTCGAGGGCCTTGAAGCGGATTCGTGCAGCAATGGGGAGCCAGTGCAGGTCCCTAAGAAGTGGGGTGACATGGGCCGACTTCGGTAGGTTTGAGATCAGGCAGGCCGCTGCGTTCTGAATGAGTTGAAGAGGCTTAGTGGCAGTGGCCGGGAGGCCAGCGAGCAGTGCGTTGCAGTAGTCGAGGCGGGAGATGACTGTTGATTGGACGAGGAGTTGGGTGGCTTCTTTTGTCAGGAAGGGGCGTATCCTTCTGACGTTGCTCAGGAGGAATCGGCAGGTTCTGGTTGTCGCTGCGATGTGAGCAGAGAAGTTCAACTGGTCGTCGAGGACAACACCAAGGTTCTTGGCGGTCGGGGACGCGGTCACAGCTGCATTCTCGACTGTGATGGAAAGGTCGGTCAGGGGGGAGGATTTGGCCGGCAGGTGGAGCAATTCTGTTTTGCTTAGGTTCAGTTTGAGGTGGTTGGTCGTCATCCAGGCGGAGATGTCGGACAGACAGGCCGAGATCCGCTCAGAGACGTGGATATCTGAGGGAGGGAAGGAGAGGAAGAGTTGAGTATCGTCGGCATAACAGTGGTAGGAGAAGCCATGAGACGTGATAATGTTACCCAGTGATTTAGTGTAGAGGGAGAAGAGAAGGGGTCCTAAAACCGAGCCCTGGGGGACACCCGTCCGCAGGGGGCGGGTGGCCGACAGGGTCCCTCTCCATGACACTTGGTAGGAGCGGTCATTGAGGTATGATGACAACCATGTCAGCGCAGAGCCAGCCACTCCCATTCCTGCGAGGGCCGCGAGGAGGATCTGGTGGTTGACTGTGTCGAAGGCTGCAGATAGATCTAGGAGAATCAGGACAGAGGAGAGGCCTTTCGCTTTTGCTAAGTGAAGTGCCTCTGTGACCGCAATGAGGGCTGTCTCTGTGGAGTGACCAGTCCTGAAGCCTGACTGATTAGGGTCTAGGAGGTCATTCTGTAAGAGATAAGCAGTAAGTTGGTTGGATACAGCACGTTCAAGTGTTTTAGAAAGGAAGGAGAGAAGAGAGACAGGACGGTAGTTGCCTATGACGGTAGGGTTCAGGGATGTTTTTTTTATGAGGGGCGTGACTCTGGCTTGTTTTAGGGAGGTGGGGACCACCCCCGAGTTGAGTGAGGAGTTGATGGTTGCAGTTAGGAATGGGAGGATGTCTGGTGCTATGGTCTGGAGGAGTGGGGAAGGTAGCCGGTCCAGCTGGCATGTAGTCGGACGGTTCGACGTTACCAGTGTCAGGGTCTCGGCTTCTGTAATGGGAGAGAAAGATGACAGAGTGAAGGATGAGGTTCTCGATTCAGCATTTGGAATGGGTGGGGGTTGGGAGAAGGAGCTGCGGATGTTCTCCACTTTTTCCTCAAAGAAGATCGCAAAGTCTTCGGCAGAGACTCCACCAGTTTCCATTTCACACCAAAAGAAAAGCAAGACAGCAGTGATGGGCAGTAGCTAGCTACAGGTAGCGACGTTACATAGCTTAACTACATTTCTCAGTAGCGTGATAGTAGCGTCGCTACTTTTGAACCAAGTAGCCTTCTCTGTAGTGCAGGTATTTTTAGAACGAAGTAGTGAGTAGCGTGAGCAAAACGCTACACGCTACTATCAGGAGAAACAGATTTGTGAGGGAAAAAAAAACTCCCCGTAGAAAACCCACTATGATTGGTTGGTTGGTTTAGATATAAGTATGACGACTCACGATTGGGTAAGGTTAGGCCAAAACATTACGGGTAGGCCAATCAGAGGCAGGATAGGGCAGGACATGCCACTCCAGCTCCGCAAATCAGGAAGTGAAAATCAAAACAGACCACTGAATGAATGAACCAGTCCGCGCGAAATGGCAGAGGGATTTGATGTTTCCAGGGCTGATGGCATTGATGAAGATGATGTCAATAACAACAATGCCTCTCCATGGCCCTATCTGGAAAAATGTATGAGTTTGACTGAAAAAACGCCTAAAACATATGTGTTTAGGTGTTTATTGTGTCAGCCAAAAACGAAGCTGCTCGCAACTTCCCACACGCCCAGCACTAACTTGAGAACACATATTCAGGTGAGCTGATGAAAAGCTTTACATCAATATTGTCAACTGTTCCCAAACAGCACACAAGTCAGTGCACTTTTTGTCTACAGCTTTAACTAACAGATAGCTGCTATTATGTTTCACTGTAGGCAGAAAATGAACAATTATGGGGGTGGAGAAAAGGAAAAACAAACTAACATAAATACACTAAAGGCCTCTGCATGCTACAAAAACTGCAAAGCAACTGCAACACAACATCGACAAAGCAACAGTGTTGCAGACACTCTGCCTTTATGCTTCTGCAACATCGATGTGAAGCCTATGCAACATTGTACCCCGGATGTAGCTAGGTCCCTAGATAGATGAAACTTCCCTTCTCAACCAACCCATTGATAACAAGCAGAAAAAGAAGCATTATTTTTTACTTCCGGTCGGGGGATTTCAAAATAAAAGAGCGACGTCTAAAAGCACCGTAAATACGTTTATTTTGTACATTATCTAACGTTAACACGAACCTAAACTAATCTAAAGTTAGTTTAGGTTCGTGTTAACGTTAGATAATGTACAAAATAAACGTATTTACGGTGCTTTTAGACGTCGCTCTTTTATTTTTAAATCCCCCGACCGGAAGTATTATAGTGTCTGTGGCTAGCAGCTTAACTTTTGTCGGCCGGTTCTGTGCTTTTTCGAGCTAACGTAACGTCATTAGTTTCCAATGGAGAGGAGAGAAATACCTCGGCTCACATGCAGCTCAAACTACCTGTTGGAATAAATTAATTGATTGATGTTTAACTTGTCCCTGTGTGTGTCCAGTCATTTCGACTAGCAAACGTTGTATTTAACGTTACCTCAGGATACCATTGTATTTAGTTGGTTAGCTATGTAGCTAATGTGGATAGCATTTTGAATAGCACCAATGCTAGCTGGCTACAGCTTTATTTACTAAATTATGGAGGCTTTTTAATCGTCAAGGTAAGAGAGGATTTGTCATGATCAACTGAAGGCGTATGCTATGGAACAATATGTGCTTGGGTTTTCAGAAAAAGGCCAGCTATGTGACGCTAATTATTTAGCATCAACGCTGGCTGGCCACAACAATGGAGGATGGTATTCTCTGCGGGACCAATATTATTCTATGACAGCCCCGCCCCCATTCGCTAACCAACCAATCACTGCTACGCAATATCAACGCAACGGTTGTTTAGATTCGATTTGGGGGAGATGTACGCAACATCCTCGCAACACAGTCTACAAGACACTCTGCAACAACCGCGTTGAAATCGCGCTGATGTTGTGTTGCAGTTGCTTTGAAGTTGCTGTAGCATGTAGAGGCCTTAAGAGGGAAAAGATCACCTAGAGCAGTGGTTCTCAACCTGTGGGTCGGTCAGGACCCCCAGGGGGGTCCCCACATGATTTTGGGGCCATGGAATGTTTTGTGAGTTACATATTTAAATACATTTGGTCATTTAGCTGACGCTTTCATTCAAAGCAACTTACAAATTGTGTACAACAAGTCAGCAGGAGTGGTACATATCTAGCAGCCAAGGATAAGTAGTATTGTTTGTCTAGCAGTGTCGAGCTTGAGTGTTATACTCTGAGTACATACTGTAGTAGTATAGACATATTAGCATAGTTGGTGGTAGTATAGACATGATAGCATAATAGTAAAATTCAGTAAGAGTTATTATTAGTTAAAATTCAGATATTGAAGAAGTGTGTTTTTGGTTGATAAAGTGGGCAGTTTATCCTGTGCTGAAAAGTCTCCATTCCAATAGAGAGAGTATATATGTTGGTGTTTATTTGATTATTGTTTCACTGCCTTTTATTTATTACATTTCCACAGCTCTTTTCTTATACTTTATTAACATTTTGTACATAATACAAGTTCATGTTAAAAGGATGAGACAAAAAGCCAGACCGAGGGCTTGTTTCAGTTTTCTAATAAACAATCAAACTGAACTTTTTTTTGCCTGCCTATTTGTTTGGTGGAAACTTGATCATAAAGTAAAAAAAAAAAATAGTGCCGATGTAGTTAGCTATTTTTGCCATGTTCTTGTAGTGTAGCTTGGTACATTTATCTGGGGATAGCGTCCATTGTAGTTGAGCTATATTTAATCGAGAGTAACTTGTAGTGTAGCTTACTACATTTTCCAAGTAGCTTGCCCATCACTGCAAGACAGCTAGACAGATAGATAGACACAGACAGACAGATAGATAGAACATTATAAATACTGTCTATACATTTTCCATTCAACCTCTAAACCCACCAGTGCTGTCTATGGTTGCAGTTATTATTCTGTCAATGTGTATACGGATATTGACTTACAGTCATGTAATATACTTACTGAACATAGCTAATTCAGCCATTAAATCCAGTAATGTTGTTTGCCTGAGCAGGTTCTATGACATGTAATCAATTTGCTATGCTTTTGACAAGGACAGAAATAAATAGGATGCATATTCACACAACAGTAAGGTGGACCTTAAAGCAGTATTTCCAGAGCATTTGTAGCTTTTTACCCAATGTTTTGTGGTTATGTTGTTTCCTTGTTTTAGTTTAGTTTATTTATTTTGTACCCAGGGACACTGCACATTAACTCTTTCTCTGCCAGCTATTATCCTCATCCTGTAGTAAATGCGCCACGCTTTATATAGGCATTTTCACTGTGCGTTGCTGTGTTTGCAGGCCTATATCTATATTCTATATTATAGCTATGGAGACAATACTATTTCTCATTTGACAGTAACTATACCTCGTTCAACATGTGAAAAATAATAAATGTTTTCATGTATACGTTCGCGTGTTATCCTGTCGTGAATATTGTAGTTTCAGAGTGATCCTGGCTAATTCCTGAAAACAGTGCTATGGAGCGCTATGTGAATTTTGCTAAATGCGTTCGCGCTGCTCGCCTAGACATGCTACTGTTTCCAAATCAAAGGTATATAATAGGTATTATGTTTCATCATGAATGCATCAAAGGGGGGGGGGGTCGTTTTTTGATGCTCTGATCGTCATCAACGGCATTCGTTTTGAATACTACATACGTTGATCGACTGGATCGATATGAAATCATTGTAGGATCAAGGTGGAATTGACGTCAGATAGTCCTTACCTTTACTAGGAGGTATCCCAAAAAGAATATTCCAATTGTCTGATCGCGATTTCCAGTATTGATGTCCATCAGGTCCCGACATAATCTGGCACAACACATGCATCGAGTGGCCATGGATGCGTTCCAATGTGATCGGGTGAACCGCTAGACTTGCCTGGACCAAAATTCGACGCCCGGACGAGATGTGACCCACAGTCTGGAACAGGGTTTCAAAAGGTGGTCGATACTCTCTCAGTATGCCTTTTAACGGTAACATAGAGGTCAGTGACACTGAATAGAATATTAAAATCAGAAAAAAGGAAAATGGACCAAATAACGTATATATGCATGATTGGCGTTCAACAGTTGGCGAGCAATGGCGCAGATTGAGTTAATCAACATCTTCAGTTTCCACATCAATTTAAATGTGCCAGAATTAGCTAATGAGCTAGTTTTCATCTGTAGTCCCTGCCTACCATGCATGTCTTTATGGTGTGGGAGGAAACCAGAGTATAGAAAACCCACGTGAACACAGGGAGAACATGCAAACTCCACACAGAAAGGCCCCCTGCTGGGGTTCGAACCCTGTGACCCAGTCTGGCGATGATGCCTACAAGTCGGCAGGGTGAAATGACACAATAAAATAAAATAAAAATGTGTGTTTTTTTTTTTTTTTTTTTTTTTTAATTACAGTTCGAGTGTTGAAGAACATATTTAGTATAACAGCGAACAGATATAATAACTCGAATTGTAAGAATTCTGCGTTTAAAAAAGGCTGTTTTGAAACAGCTTCTCCTCTCCACAGGTGCAGGGGGCTGGGTTTATTTTTGCATCTGAATAGCTGCGCGTTGGGAGGTACGCCCACGCTGTATGTTTATTCAGATTCACTGAGCCAGGTAAAGGCATTCACACAGAGAGTCATTAACGTTAACGATGGACGCACAGAGATTATCAGTATACGTGGCCTGGCGCGCTCAGGTTTGACAAGGTCCCCAGTCGAGGAGCGCAAAATCCATGGACTGAGGAGAGCTCTGTACTCGATCCCCTGCGCGGTATTCCAGCCTGCTGTACGGGACCTCCCTGATAATGTCCAAACATTTTCGTATAGCTTATTCTCCCCGACTCAACAACGTGAATGCACCACCGGTGGGGATCAAAAGCTATGAACGCACAGCATGTATATCTTTCCAAAATCGACGCTCCAAATTATAAAGTGGCTTTTCTCCACACTATAACTATATAACTATAATAACATTCCCCCAAAGGACACGCAGCTGTGCGCGTGAAAACCAGACTTGCGAGTACAAGTTTATACCCAACTATGCGCGGTGTGCATATCAAATGCACAATGCCAGTGGAAGGGGTGTTTTAGTTTGGAGTACCTTTCAGCGCAGTGACATTGCAGCTTCTTTTCAGAAAAGTGCCAGGTCCCACCGCCGTTGCAATGCGAGGCAGTCCCAAACCTGCAGCCTTTTTGTCCGGTCAGAGTAGGCGTCAATTCCTGGGGGAGAAGCTCTACTGATAGCAGGTACAGTAGCTCTGAACCTATAGTAAATATCTACTCATATTTACTGAATCTAGTATGAATATTTACTCATATTTATTTAATCTAGTGTGCATATCTACTCATATTTATTTAATCTAGTGTGAATATCTACTCATATTTATTTACTCTAGTGTGAATATCTACTCCTATTGAATCTACTCCTATTTATTGAATCTAGTGTGAATATCTACTCATATTTACTGAATCTAGTGTGAATATGAATGAATGAATGAATGAATGAATGAATGAATGAATGAATGAATGAATGAATGAATGAATGAATGAATGAAAACTTTATTTAACAGATTGCAGAATGGGTACAATACAGTACGGCTCAATACACACAATTGTTAAGGGCATGCAGACCAGAGAAAGATATTTGTGACATATACGATATTCAAATATACAGTATAAATCGGTATAAATCTAGTGTGAATATATACTCATATTTTTTTATCTAGTGTGAATATCTACTCCTATTTACTGAATCTAGTGTGTATATCTACTCCTATGTAAAGCAGTGCTACAACACATTTCCTTGTATGCCAGTTCGGGTCATAACCTACCCAAGAGTCACCAACCGAACAGTGACAGTCCATTCCCTGAGTTTAGCTTTATTATACAGGAATATTATCACCCGGGTACGTCCAGTGATTTGTGATTTAATTGCAGAATGAATCTGTGATTTGTATGCCCCCCCCCCCTGTTTTGGGGTAAGAGTGGATGCATGATCACATCCATTCTGATCTGTCATGACAGCATGCCTGTCACAGCACTTAATTATGTTAATACTATTCAGGGGGGAGGTGTGGATGGGAGGTACAGTATTGTCTACGCCCACCACAAACTTGCATAGGTGTTAAAATGTGGCATCACCTTTGAGAGCACTTTTCACTGCTTCAGTCTCTGAGAAAAAAGACAGCTTACAAGATTTAAACTGAGCACATCTAGTAAAATTAATGGAAGAACAAATATAAATGTAAGGGGGTAGGGATCAATAAGATTAGCTTCCCTCTACTCCTTTTTTGGACATGTCTGCTAACCAAACACATTGCTCTTGACCTTTTGTTTATAATTCCTTTTTTTTCTTTTTTTTATGTTTTTTTTTTAATGTTTTTTAATTTGTTGTTATGATTGTTTGGTTTGACGGAACAATATACCGTGAGTTGTTTGGAGAAATATGGAGAATAACATGTTCAAAAATAAACTTTTCATTCATTCATTCATTCATTCAATCAATCATTCATTCATTCACATCATAATAATAACATTCTCAGATTTCAAAGTATAACACATCATTTGAAAGCTTACATTCTGTACTTTCACAATCTGGAAAAATCTGGAAAATGAAAAAGGAGACTTGTAGGCATTTTCGCTAGACTGGGTCATAGAAAGAAACTACCAAGCAAAAATGCTAGCCAGAATCCAACCAAAAATTTAACCACACTAGGCCAAATCACAAACAAATTCACAAACTCCTACAAAAAGGCCCTACAAACAGACAAGCCCCCAATTTGTCACAAACAGGTAATTTATGACAAATAGGGAGTCCACACGTGATAACAATTTAACAAAAATGATTTATTTAAACCTATCTAAACAAACAAAAGCATAAGGACATGAACAATGAAATGTTTTGTATAAGAATCAGTGGTGAGTGCAGTGTGTGGATGAGTGAGTAAGTATGATGTGGTGTGTGTGTGGTGTAGTATCAGTGCTATAATATGTCAAAGGATGCAGCTTGGGTGTTGGTACAACCTGTGCCTGGGAGTGGAGAAAGCAGACAGAGAGGTAATTAGACAGAGAAACATATATTCAGGTGCAGGCAGCTCTGCACTGCACAGGTGAGTCTCATACAGTTAACAAGCCACCCACTCCACCATGCTTCCTGGTGAGTCAACAGACTCTCCATTAGCAGATAGAGTGGGGGTCGTCACACACCATGTCAAGCATACAGGTAAGCCTGCATCGTTAGTAGTGAATGAAATTAATTAATCTGTCCATGCTGAATTAAACCCTATATTTTCCTCAGAGACTTTATTTTAGATTTATCCATGGTTAGTTTACTGGGGAGTCGGAAACTCAAGATCAGCCACCTGCAGACGGCAGGGAGAGGCGCGGGGTGTTACGTATATTTTAGTTGATGAAATATTAAACACAATTCACTTCAATCTCACGCTGGAACATGCCGGTGGCCAAAAGATCCCAGGGTGGAGAGATCTTAAATATGCACAGGGATGGCAGTCCTGCCTTTTGTTTCACGCTCCAATTTGGGTCCCAAATTGCCGCACAAATCAAAGATAATGTGTCTTGGGTAGCGGACTCTACTTATTGTGCTCTCTGCAAATAGATCTGCCCTATCTCTGAAAACACACTTGTGGCAAGTCTTCCGATAATGCAAGATAAGCCATACTGCATTCATTCGGAAATACCTATTCCACATGCTATTTATAGAGTTTGACAACAATTAAACTCATGTTACAATGAACTATAATTTATTATGAGTCATACCGAACACTTCATGGAAGCTTATATTACATCTGTTGCAGTCATCCTATTCTACCACTTGGTACCATGTGCGCACGGTCGGAGCTGTGCGTAGATGCACACACAATCTCAAGCACACGTTCATATTGATAAATCCCACACTTTGCTTAGAAATGATTGTATGCATGGTTTACGCACATATCTGTGCATACGCAGCATTCTTCCAGGACTTTCTTGCTGTGCCACCGTACCGTGTTTTGGTTCTAAGAGCATTATTTGAATGCATACCTGTATAATAGGGAGCTGTAGTGGTTACGTCATTGTTGTTTCCGGCGCGGTCCACCTCGCTTGAAATTGCAATGTATTTCCAATGGACACATTTCTAAATTGTCTCGTTTAAATAAAGCATGAACATTGGCATGGTGTACCTTTCTGTGTGTATTCATCCACAATCTATAGCTCAACATGAAACAATTCCCAATTAATCATATATGCATGTATTAAGTATAATTTTATTTCTACCAAAAATGCTTAGGGAACTAATTTTGTGCAAAAATGGAAAGCTCGCCAATGTTCACGAGGCAGAATTATTACAATAGCCGATAATACATTTTCCCAATGATAAATCCCTATACGGGTGGACCGTGCGGGAAACTAAAGTGACGTCAGACTACACCTGTATGTGTTTTCTTGTTGCTTTCTTGAGTGGTGAATACACATTCTTGGAGCAGGTTGTCTCAGACGTGGAAGAGTTGAAGAGAGTGTGCTGGAAGATAAGAAAACATTACCAAGATGTAAAAGAAGATAGTCAAGGGCTATGTAAAATAAAACTGGCTTACTACTTGCAACCACTTTTAAGTCAATAAGGTAAGTCTTCCGTTCCACACGTTGGGTATTTTCTGCTACAGACATTGGTGAGAAACTCTAAGCATGCAGGATGACAGCACTTGGACACGACTGTAGCTGGAGTCAAGTTTTTGAACTACAAATACTGTGTAACTAGAATATAAATATCCACCAGGCGAATACACAGACAGACAGACAAACACACACACACACACACACACACACACACACACACACACACACACACACACACACACACACACACACACACACACACACACACACACACACACACACACACACACACACACACACACACACACACACACACACACACAAACCCACAAAGGGAAACATGTTGGGAAACATAGGAAGGGTGATAGGAAGCATGTTAGGGAGCATAGGAAGGATGTTAAGAAGCATAGGAAGGATGCTAAGAAGTGTGTTGAAAAGGTGTAATTGCATACTGAACATCTATTTGAATGGACAATGATGTAAATGTGTTCCAATAAAATACTTGCTTCGCCCGGTGGAGATAATAGAATATATTGTAATACAAGTGTTCTTCTTTCAAAAGGTGTGCAGCATAGGGAGCAAAGAGGTAATTTGTAATTATGTACAATGGACGTTTTGCATTTTAGCTTGTGAAAATAGACTATATTACCATTATGTATAAAGTATTAATATATAAGGCGTTGAGCGGGCGAGTTTCGGCAGTCCTGACTGCGGTGGGAAGTTAATTCTATCATTGTGGAGCGAGGACCGAGAATAGGCAGCTTCTCTTTGTGATCCCCACAGAGCTTGGATGGGAGTGGGTCTGAGGCGACACAAGGATGTAGAGCGGAGGGGTGTTGAGGGTGTGTAGTTAGATCATTTGACCATTGGGTTGGGCCTTCTCTCAAATTACATATCACAGGAAACAATCTCAACCGTGGATCACATCGAAGTCTCACAATTTAATAGCATCTGGGAATTGCTTGTGAATAATCTAGGCTTCCACAAAGCCCCGGCTTCAACATGGACGGTCGCATTTTACGTAGCTCCCGTAACCAACGCAACAGAGCAACAACAAAAAAGTACTTTGCGCATTTTCTACTTTCCCTCCTGTGGATTATGGATTTGTACCTGAATTCACAACTCAAGCAGCAACTCCAGACAGAAGTGGAGGGTAGCGAAAACGTAAAACAGCAGTCCCATTGCGACTTCTATTTGTTAACGGGCTCGGAGAGGAAACATCCAGCCTTCGGAGCCACGACCATCCACACAGTACTTACTGCAAATCCGGAACGAAAGAAATTACCCCCGGCAGGCAAGTGTAATAAGAGATCAATGTTTTTATTATACCTGCTCATGTCGGGTGACATTCATCAGAACCCTGGTCCCGTAATGACACGGAACCAGAGACTACAGTCAAATCTGCTGACCCAAGAAGCAGCAGCCAGCACAACAGATCAACGGCTACCCACACATACTGCGGCTAACGACATGATCAACGGCAACATTCCTCCTCTGCCACCTCTGCAAAAGAACCCACGAGAGGCCACAGCGAGAGGGAAGGAACCGGGGTTCACAACCGAGGCGCCCAGCACGTCGCGGGGACAAAACAGCGAGGCATCGCTCCTCACACCGGCGCCGGAGATCAACAGCATCCACGCAATTGACGCTTCAGCCAGCAGTTGCACCAGCCGACCAGCAAGCGGCGACATACCCTCACAGAAGCCCCAGCGGACTCGGCGAGTGGCTAAAGGGAGAGCGGCGCGGGACATCGAGACCACCAAGGACCCGACGGTTAGCTTGGCTGGCCCCGCCAAGGCCGCCATGCCAGCTAGTCTACCCGGGCCGAGGCCAGGACAAAAGGCACCCCCCCTCCCCCACAATGGAGTACAATCAGACATATCTGTAATCAACCAGCCCCCCCCCCCCACATCGCGGGCTTTCACACAAAGGAATACAGACACCAGCAAAGGACAAAGCATCACCCCTCCCCCCCTCCCCACCCACGGCACAAACAGCAACAACGCCCCCCCTCCCCCCACCACAGGACAGGACACAATTGAACAGAGTTACCTCAACTGTGACGACGTCAATCTTATTACAAGCAAAAATGGACTTCACATATTTCATCTGAATACAAATAGCCTGAGACCGAAACTGGCTGAAATCAAACAGTTGTTTTTAAACGGTAAGGCTAACATATTGTGTTTCACAGAAACAAAATTAGACTCATCTGTACAGGATCCAGAGATTGAAATTGAAAACTACTCAATAGTCAGGAGGGATAGGAACCAGTATGGAGGTGGCGTCTGTGTGTATATACACAAGGATACCAAATACATCAACCGTACTGACCTTAACCATGATGAAATTGAAACTGTTTGGATTGAAATCTTATTAGACAGGGCGAAACCAGTACTAGTAGGCACAATCTATAGACCACCAGAACAGAGTGGGTTTTATGACACACTTGATGGGTGTTTAGCTGGGGTGGAGGGGGTAGAAAAAATTCTTATTGGGGACTGGAACACGGATATGCTGCGTAAATCAGCACCCGTCTTCAAGGCCTTCAGTAGATTTTCTGACCTGCACGGTTTCAGCCAGCTAATCACACAACCCACAAGGGTATGCGATTCGACACAAACCACCATTGACCTCATTTTGACCTCTGACAAGTCCATGATCTCCAGTAAAGGGGTGATAGCATGCGGGTTAAGTGATCATTATATGATTTTCTGTACCCGCAAAAAGCTAAAACAGAAGGCCGGCTGTCACAAAACAGTCACATCTAGAGACCTCAAAACTTACTCTAGAGAGGCCTTTAACCTAGAACTGGGGAGCTTGGACTGGTCAGATGAGCTCAGTGGTACACAGGTTGAAGAAACATGGCTTGGATTCAAAACCAAATTCACAGCAATACTCAACAACATGGCACCGATAAGAACCACCAGGGTTAAAAATCGCGCTGAGGCATGGATGCACACTGAAATACTGGCCGCTATGAAAACCAGAGACAAAAAATGCTCTGAACTTCATAAAAGTCAGACAAAGCTTTCCAAAAGCTCAAACAGTGAACTCCAAGCCCACGTGGTTGAACTAAAAATCCAAAGAAACAGACTAAGAAATGACGTAAACACCATGATCAGAACCGCAAAAAGAAATTTCATCAACGACAAAACTGAGGAAAACAAAAACAAACCCCGCGAACTTTGGAAATTACTCAATAATCAACTAGGCTGCAGTAAAAAACTTAAAACCAGATTCTCAAACATAAACATAAAGACGGACAACACGCTCATCACAGACAAGCTGGATGTAGCCAATTACTTAAACATCTTCTTCACAAACATAGCCACAACACTGGTAAACAAACTACCCTCCCACTCAGGGCATTATGGGGTAGAACACATAGTAGCATACTACAAAAACCTAGGGGTCCACAAAGACGACTTCAAACTTGAAATGGTAACAACCGATGAGGTACTCAAAAAATTGAGCGCCCTCCAACCTAACAAGGCCACTGGCCATGACAACATCCCCTCCAAATTCCTCAGAGACGCAGCAGCCGCCATCACCCCAGTCATCACACACATAATAAACCTCTCTATAAGACAGGGGCACGTCCCCAAGGACTTCAAAATTGCGAGAGTGACCCCTCTACACAAAAAGGGCAGCAAATTAGACCCAGGCAACTACCGCCCTGTTTCTATTCTTACCTCCATCTCGAAAGTCATGGAGAAAATAGTCTACGAACAGGTCGAAAAGTACCTGGCGGAAAAAAACCTAATCTACGAATTCCAATCTGGCTTCAGAACGTCCCACTCCACTGACACATGCCTCCTCTATTTGAACGACCACATCAAACAAGAGGTGGACGCTGGCAAATACTGCGGCATGGTCATGCTGGACCTACAAAAGGCCTTCGACACTGTCAATCACTCCATTCTAATGGACAAGCTAAAAGCAATTGGTTTTGATAGTGAGCTGGATGCAATCCTACCTGGAGGGGAGAGAACAGATGGTAGAGGTAAACGGTACTCTATCCCCCCCCCTCACAGTGAGCTGTGGTGTTCCACAAGGAAGCATACTAGGACCGCTACTCTTCCTAATTTATGCAAATGACATGTCGTCAGCCTGTGACTGCAACTTGTTCCTGTTTGCGGACGACTCAGCCCTGCTGGTCTCTGACAAGAACAAATTGCAGGTTGAAAAAACCCTCAGCACGGAACTAGGCAAAATCTGCATATGGCTCGCTGATAACAAACTATCATTACACATGGGCAAAACAGAGTCCATTCTCTTCGGTTCAAATAACAAACTCAGCAAGACCGACGGCTTCTCAGTTACAGTGGGTGACAATATTGTCACAAGGAAAGACGAAATTACCTACCTGGGTTCCATCCTAGAGGCAAATCTTTCCTGTGACAAAATGGCATCCAATGTAATAAAAAAAGTCAACCAACGAACTAGATTCTTGTACCGGATCTCCTCTCTGGTAAACAAGAATACCCTGAAGACTCTGGCAGGAGCACTCATTCAAGGGTACTATGACTATGCGTGCACCTCATGGTACCAAAGCACCTCAAAGGCGCTTAAAACAAAATTACAAACATCACAAAACAAACTGGTCAGACTACTACTTGACCTGAACCCCAGAACCCACCTCACCCCTGCCCACTTTGCCAACCTAGGATGGCTTAGAGTAGACGACAGAGTACAGCAACTTGCAATGGGCCTGGTCTACAAGATACACTATACGACCGGGGTGCCCATGTACATGTCAAAATACTTCCCAAAGGTCAGTGAATACCACAACCACTACACCAGAGGAAGCTCAACAAATCATGTTAAACCCAGATTCGGCTCAAACAAGGGACTAAACACGTTTCGCAATTATGCCACAACAATGTGGAACGCCCTACCCAAGGCTGTAAAGGAATGTGAATCCCTGCCCACATTCAAAACCGCCCTTAAAGAGCACCTACGGGAGGCTGCAATTCGAAACTGGCCACCGTAAATGCCCAAAACCCCCACCACCTCCTAATAGACAGTCTCCTCACCACCGCATGTATATATTCCCTCCCCGCCGTATGTATATTTCTCTCCCACCCACCCACCCCCTCCTAATGTACAGTCCCCTCCCCATCATATGTATATACTCTGTCAGGATCTAGGGGTAACAGTACTGTATATTTGAATACCGCCTATGTCACAAATGTATCAGTACTAAATACCTATATGTCCCTATGCCATAAATGTCATGTATGTTGTGTATGTCATAAATGTCTATATGAATTGAAAATGGGGGACCCTGATGGAAACAAGACAAACGTCTTTCTCAGGTCTGCATCCCCTTAACAATTGTATGTATTGAGCCGTACTGTATTGTACCCATTCTGCAATCTGTTAAATAAAGTTTTCATTCATTCATTCATTCAGCCATCCACTCCACACAACCCACCCCCTCAATCCCCCTCCTCAGTCCTCACCCCCCACTTTACTTGCTCCTCGCTGCCCCCCCCCCCTTTCCCTTGTCATGTGTATTTGTTGTTGTCCTTCGTTGTCCTTGTAATTTGTTTGTCAATGCCTAGTCTGAGTTCCCCCCCTCCGAGAGGGCAATGAAATGTCACTATTTTCCTTATTTTACTACACTTTTTATTTTATTTTGCACTGTAAATAGTTAAAACGTATAATAAAGTTGTCCCCCGAAGAGGGGGGGGGGGGTGGAGTGCGCTCAAAAAAGAGCAGGGAAAAAAGCAAAAAAAAGAAAAGATAATTTGACCATTAACCGGAGGTAGGAGGGAGCCGTTCCCCTCGCTGCATGGTATGCCAGGTCAAGGACCTTGAAGCAGATTAGTGCGACAATGGGCAGGCAGGACAGCTCTCTAATCTGTGACAGTGTTGTGGTTGGGATCATTAGACATGTGATTTGAATAGATACTGTAAGTCCGAACCAAAAATCTTGCTGCTGAGTTTGGCAACATAAATTAATAAATCCATGTGGTTTTCAACTGTTTATGATTATTCTGAACCTGAAATTAGACCCCATACAACAGACTGCATTCATTCATTCATTTTGACCATGTCTTAGCTACCTCCTTCCCAGTGGCCTTGACACAACAGATCGCTGACGCTGTCGCGTCCCTGACGAAGACGGGCAGGAGCACTTGGATTGGTCCCCGGGCGCGGTACCTCGCCGACGCCCTGTCTGCTCCCGGCTGCCCTTGGGGGGAAGGACGACGGGATGGGTTAAGAGCAGAGCTCAATCGCATCGGCGACCCTGAGAAAGACAATGCATGTGTGTGTGTATTCCTGTGTGTGTGTGCCGCCCATTGCATGTCGTTGTGTCGTTGCATGCCGAATAAAGACCTCTCTAAAAGAGGTCCTGCATTATTATTATTATTGACTGTGACGTAGCAACACCTGTTTGTTCACATATTCTACATGTACTGTATATGCATGTTGTTTGTTGTATACTCAACTGCCATAACAATTACATAATTTTTCTGTAGTCATGGATACAGACCACTTCGTAGGTCAATTGAGAACTTGTTCATTAGGATCCTTGTGATGAATATGGCGAATATAGAGGGACAAACATCAACACATACCACAAGGCCACCTCCTTAGAGGGACAAACATAAACACACACCACAAGGCCACTGTCCTATTTATGCTTGATATAAATAATCACTTCAGGACAGGATGAGTAAGTTAAAGGTGACATGCATTATAAATGTATTTTTTCAGTGTCTATCATTGTATTATAGTAATAGGAGTTAGTATCAATGTTTTGTGTCTCTAAATACCATATTGGCGGATTGCCGTCATTCAGGTCATTCATTTCCTGGTCGAAAAAATCAGGTCATTCTGATTTGACTCGCATGGTGACGTCACGTGGCAAGGATGGAGTGGATAGTGATCCGATTGGCTCTGTGGTTGTAGCGCACCAAACGGGGTTTGACAGAGCGAGCGAGAGAGAGAGGGAGAATCAGATAGACCCTCGCGACAGAGCACACATACACACACGCGTGTCGCGCTGTCGTCTCTCAGTGTGTCTCTCTCTCTCCCCCTCTCTATCTCTCGATTCGGGAGCATAACTAACGCCCTGTCTAGCTGTAGCGCACGGCACAGTGGAAGACTTCCTCAAACGGGAGAGGGAGAGAGAGAAAGAGAAGGGGACCTGCGTATCTCGCATGCAGCTGTGTTTACAGTGCTCTCTCTCTCTCTCTCTCTCTCTCTCTCTCTCTCTCTCTCTCTCTCTCTCTCTCTCTCTGTCTGCCACTCGCAGACTGTGTGGATGACTGTCACTGAAAGTGCTTATGGGCCAATAACAGGCTGAAATCTTGAGGCTGGAAAATGATGCTTTTGAGTACTCCATTAGAAATATAAAACAATGATTTTTTTTAAATAAACCTTACAGATGTCTTCCATAGACTCACAGGAATTGTGTGTGCCTATCGTGCCTGTCATAAATTAGCATATTCATGGCATGAATATTACACACCTCTTCTTTTAAAGAAAACTGGAACAACAACAGACGGCAAGTTAAAAAAATATATATATTATGCATTACTCTGCAAGCCATCTTCTTTGTAAACATTAACCAGGTATGTTAACAATAGTCAGGTAATATAATCAGGTAAGTATTAATATGAATCAAACTTAAAAATATACTCTGTCTCAAAGGTAGTACAGTTATTACCGTATGCAACTCTTATTGATGTAACAGCCTGCTTGAATATTGGAACATTTCAACAAGGTGAACAAGGTAAGTAAATCAAACTTACAAAATATACTTTCTCAAAAGTAGTACAGTTCTTACCGTATGCCACTCTTATTCACGAAACAACCTGCTTGAATATTGGAACATTTCAACAATGTGAACAAAAAGTAAATCAGCCATTTCAAAAAACATTATTTTAAAGTTACATTTTCTTTCATTTTTAAACATTTTATAATAGGGCAGCGATCCGCCTACACCCTGTACATTCACAGGTCCAGTATATCCCGAGGCTTTACTGCTCGGGTTGACCTGGTGTGGTATGAAGCTGAGTTTGCTTCTGAGTCATCAGACAGTTCAGGGGTGTTGGTATGAGGTGTGTGATCTATGCCTTCTGTGTCTGGCAGACCGTTGCTTGCCTGACAGTGTTCTTCTTTTGTGTCCGGTAGGAGCTTGCGGTTACGGCAGTAGGCTACTTTTGTCTATATTGGGTGCGAACATGGTATGAACGTGCAGTGTTGGCTTGCTGGATGACTACTGCTGGCCTCCAGCGTCCATACTCTTGGAGTCTGACAGACTCTCCACTGTGTAGTGGGGGCAGTGGTCTAGCTGACTTGTCATAGTATCTCTTTTGGTGCTGTTGTCTCTGCACTCGCTTGTCATGTCCATCTTTGGGGCTGACTACCCCTGGCTGCAGCTGTTGGTTGGTGCTTGGGAGGGTTGAGCGCAGCCTGCGGCTCATCAACAGCTGTGCTGGCGACTTACAGTTGTCGACTGGGGTGTTACGGTATTCAAGGAGACCTAGGTAAGGGTCTCTTCTGTCTGCTTTAGCCTTGTCCATGAGTGCTGTTACTGTCTTTACGGTTATCTCCGCCAGTCCGTAGCTCTGAGGATAATGTGGGCTTGACGTGACGTGTGTAAACTCCCATGACTAGGCGAACGCCTCAAACTCCTTAGACTTGTATTGTGGTCCATTGTCTGAGACAATGGTCTCCCGGATACCATGCCTGGCACATGATGCCTTTAGATTGTGGACTACAGCTGCTGATGTGGTGCTGTGGAGTCTGTCTAGTTCAAAGAACCTGCTGTAGTAGTCGACGGTCACAATGTAGTCCAGGGCCCTCATTTATCAATGGTGCGTACGCACAGATATGTGCGTAACCCGTGCGTACGATCATTTCTAAGCAAAGTGTGGGACTTATCAATTTGAACGTGTGCTTGACTTTGTGTGTATATTTACGCACAGCTCCGACCGTGTGTACCTGGCGCCCGGTGGTAGAATATGAATATTGCAACGCGGAAATAAGCTTCTGTGCGTTAGTTTCAACACTGGCGTGTTCTGTAGTATGACCCGTATTATTATTGTCAAACCCTATAAATATAGCATTTGGAATAGGTCTTTCTTTCCGAATGCATGCAGCATGGTTTATATATAGGGTTATCGGAATACTATGGGGGTGCACTGACTGTGTCCGCGGGGAACTGTTTTCAGAGATAGCAGATAGGAATGAATGAATGAATGAATGAGGGGCAGTCTAATTGCCGAGAGAACATAATATTAACTAGAGTCCGCTATACCCGAGACACCTCCTTCATTTGTACCGCAATTTGAGACCGAAATTGGAGCGTGGAACAAAACGCACAAATGCCATCCCCATGCACATTCAAGTCAGTCTAAACCCTCGGGTCTTTGGCCACCGGCACGGTCCATCGTGATATTGGAGATGGATCGAGCAATAGACTGTTACTGTACCACTCATGTAGCTGTCAAAGCTCCATCACGAATGCAGTTATGTGAATAGAATGGGACTCCACTCAGTGATGCCCATTTGCCTGATACATGTCATTGCTGCATGCCGGTGTTGTGAAGGCAATGCTGCATGTTTTCAATTCATTAAATAAAACGGATACTTTTTGCAAGGGTTTACTGACTGTCCTACAAATAATCAACCAACTACATACTGTAACTTTTCAGTGCACGTTTTTATTTACATTGTGACAATAGCCTTGTGAGCTCCCGCACACAGACATGATGGAATTCAAGTTCAAGTTTGTATTGATCACATAATATAGGCAGGCTACACATGGAGTAGGCTACATGGCAGTGAGATTCATTGTTCTTGTATATGCTCTCGTATTATTGTTTATATAGGCTACCTAATACCGACATCAAAATAGATTATATGCCTCTACAAATCATATGCAGGTAGAAAATTGACGGAGAACTTTAATCCCTGGGTATTAATCAAACGAAACGAAGAAAAGGCATATTCCAGCATGGTTATTAATGACACCAATGGCAAACAGTGGTTAACAGTCTCTATTAGTGTTTGCGCTGCCCAGGCAGCAATGGTATTTAGGAAGTTAATAGATATCATATCCGACATCACCGTACGTGTACATGTCTGTCAGCCTCCCATAACACGCTTCGCTCGGCTTACTCCACTTTTCCACATTTCAAGTTCAAGTTCAAGTTTCTTTATTAGTTGTCATACAGAAGTACAGAATACTTTTATACAAAATGCTTCTTTCTGTTACGCTCCAGACTGTGCTAGACAAAAATAGATAAGTATAAAATAAAATAAAATAATTATAGCAAGTATAAAATAGAAGTCACGTACGTAGGCACAAGTGTTCAGTATGTACATATCTACAATGTTCAATGCAGAGTAGAAGTAACTGAGTTACCATACAATATACTATACAATATACTAATATACAATATACTATATAGTGCAAAGCAGAAATGGGATGAGGTACAATTTAGGTACAATTTAGAGTAAGGTGTAATGAGGTATGGGTTGTAGTGCAAATTCTTTACCAATAAATATAAAGTGTGTTTAGGTGTTCTAAAGTGTGTAAAGTGGGTGCTGCAGTGAGTTGTTTGTTTAAAATGAGTGTGTGCGTGTGGATGTGTGTGCTGTGAGTGCATTTGATGGTTGTTACATAGTGTTATTGTTCGTTGAGCATCCTGATGGCCTGGGGATAGAAGCTTCTTCTGAGTCTTTCTGTGCTTGCCATGAGACTCCAGTATCGCTTGCCTGACCACAGCAGTTCAAAGAGGCAGTTGTTTGGGTGACTGGAGTCTTTGATAATTCTCTTAGCCTTACCCATGCACCGCTTGTTATAAATGTTCTGGAGAGTGGGAAGCCCCCCTCCAATTGTGCGTTCGGCTGAACGGGCCACTCTCTGTAGTCTGCTACGGTCTTGGGCAGTGCTATTCCCAAACCAGGAGGTGATATTGCCAGTCAGGATGCTCTCTATTGTACATGAGTAGAAGTTCTTAAGGACCTTCTGACTGACTTGGAACTTCCTTAGGCGCCTGAGGAAGTAGAGGCGTTGTCGTGCCTTCTTCACAACACTGTCAATGTGTGTGGTCCATGTCAAGTCCTCGGATATGTGGACTCTGAGGTACTTAAAACTGTTCACTCTCTCAACCCGTGCCCCGTCGATGCTGAGGGGGCTGTAGTTCCTGACCCCCGACCTCCTAGAGTC
Organism: Notolepis coatsorum; assembly: GCF_963971535.1. Classification (NCBI taxonomy): domain Eukaryota; kingdom Metazoa; phylum Chordata; class Actinopteri; order Aulopiformes; family Paralepididae; genus Notolepis; species Notolepis coatsorum. Next base: position 146,009,590 of record NC_140171.1, on the reverse strand, counting down.
CACAATCATCTCCTTTGTTTTGCTGATGTTCAGGGAGAGGCTGTTCTCTTGACACCATCCCGCTAGGACCTTGACCTCTTCCAGGTAGGCCCTCTCGTCGTTTGCAGAGATCAGGCCCACCACTACTGTGTCATCAGCAAATTTGATGATTGTGTTGTTGTTCCGCTGTGCCACACAGTCATGTGTGTACAGGGAGTAGAGGAGGGGACTGGGGCCCTGGGGGGCCCCTATGTTGAGAGTGATGGATGAGGAGGTGCAGTTGCCAGCTCTCACCACCTGGGGTCTGCCCGTCAGGAAGTCCAAGACCCACTGGCAGAGGTCATAGTTCAAGCCCAGGTCCCTGAGCTTGGAGGGGACTATGGTATTGAATGCTGAGCTGTAGTCGATGAACAGCATTCTCACATAGTTCCCCTGCCTCTTGTCCAGGTGTGATGCTGCTGTGTGCAGCACATGGGCTATGGCGTCCTCCGTGGACCTGTTGGGGCGGTATGCAAATTGCAGGGGGTCCAGGTTGACGGGGAGGGAGGAGCAGATGTAGCCCTTCACTAGCTTCTTAAAGCACTTCATGGCTATGGAGGTGAGAGCTATAGGGCGGTAGTCATTGAGGCAAGCAGGCTTGGATTTTTTGGGTACAGGGATAATAGTGGACTTCTTCAGACAGGTGGGGATGACAGCCTGTTCCAAGGACAGGTTAAATATGTCAGTGAATACCGGGGCCAGTTGGTCGGCACAGACTTTTAGGATGCGGCCGGGTATGCCGCCCGGACCTGCTGCCTTCCTGATATTCACTTTCTTAAAGGTCCTCCTCACCTCATGTTCTGTTACCCTGAACACTGAGTCTCCATCAGCAGACCCCCCCCCCCTCCATTGCAGTGGCTTGTAGGCTGGTGTTGTTATTCCCAGCCTCAAACCTCGCATAGAAGGTATTGAGATAATTTGCTAAGGAGATGTCACTGTTCAGCTTGAGGGAGGTGCCTTTGTAATCTGTCATCGTTCTGAGGCCCTGCCACATAGCTCTAGAGTCAGCCTGTTCATATTGAAGTTCAATTTTATCCCTGTATCACCTTTTTGCTTCTATTACTACTCTAATGACGTTGTATCTCGCCACCTTGTGGTCATTCATGTTGCCTGCCACAAGCCCGGCGTTGTATGCTGAGGTGCGCGCTTTCAGAGCTTCACGGACGGACTTGTCTACCCAAGGCTTTTGGTTTGGGTAAACTCTAATTGTGGTAGTGGGGATTGTTTCTTCCACCAAAGTACGAACAAAGTCCAGCCCTGTCTCCGTGTAGTCATTGATGTTATCTGTGTTATCGCGGAACACACTCCACTCTGTACATTCAAGTGCAGCTTGGAGTGCGCCCTCTGATTCGACAGACCATTTCTGCACCTCTCACGAGACTACCGGCGTGCGCTTGATTCTTTGTTTATACTCCGGGGAGAGGAAGATGGCGGCATGATCCGACTTGCCGAAGCCACTGGCAGAATGAGCCTTGTAACCACACTTGAATTGCGAGTAACAATGGTCTAGAATATTACCGCCTCTGGTGTTACAAGTCACATGCTGGTAGAAGTCTGGCAATACTTTCCTCAGATTGGCACTATTGAAATCGCCCACAACCACAATAGCAGCGTCAATATTGGCTGCCTGGATTCTATTTACCTCGTCATGAAGCAGGGACAGCGCGTCGCCTGTGTTTGATGGCGGTGGAATATACACTCCGATCAGGATGATGGACGTAAACTCTCTCGGGAGAAAGAAAGGCCGGCACTTGATGGATATATACTCCAGGTTGGGGGAGCAGTGGTTGGAAAGCTCCTTCACGTTGCCTGGATCGCTCCAGTTATTGTTCAACATGAAGGCTATTCCTCCTCCTCGCTGTTTGCCGGATTCTGCTGTACGATCCTTGCGGTGGATGAAAAAGTGATCGGCCGGTTGAATGGCATGGTCTGGGACGTCCGGCGTCAACCACGTCTCGGTGAAGCAGAGAACGTTACAATCTCTAATGTCTCTTTGGAATTGAATCCTTGCTCTGATGTCGTCCAGTTTATTGTCTATTGATTGTACATTGGCTAGCAATATACTGGGCAGTGACGTTCTGTGCCGCCTGGCTCGCAGTCTGCTTCGGACTCCGGCTCTCCTTCCTCGTCGCCTGGTCCCTTTGTTCCGTGGGTCGAGGTATGGTCCTGATGTTCTCAAGATCTCTGCAGGCCTAATCTAGAACATCGAAGCATTCTTTGATATATGGAACATTCTGGAATATCAGCAATACGTGGTCATTCACTCTACCAGAAGCCCCTCGGGGGAATAATCAACAGCTATCTAGATGCAGAACCACAGAGCCATCTTAGCCGGCCGGCAGAAATATCACTCTACACAACGATCATCGCCCACCCCGGTCAGGGGAAATGCTGCATATACGTATTTAAAAACTGTTTTTTATTAATGGGAAATAATTCCACTACTTCTCCAATTTATACTTTAGATGTTTAAGCATAGCAATGCTCTTTTAAGATCTAAGTTAATGTTCTCTTCCTTTTACTTGTTTTTTTCTTTTTCATCCGCTCTCTCTGATTTATTGAGGCTCTCTCTTCAGTTCAATACCTTCATATTATTCATGGGTTACTATAAATTACACAAGTTCATATAAAATGTAAGTGATTAGGGCATGACAATTGAAGCTTATTTTTGGTCTTTATTTTTAGTTTATCTCATTTAAATTTTTACTTATTTATTTTTTACGGGAAAGTGGCCAAGCCACAGTCGACATTCTACTTATGGTAGAATTTAGAGTGTTAGATCCTATGGTATACATAGGAATGTTAAGGATAATTGGATCATTCTGGGATATCCGGTGGTGCAAGGGAGGAAGTCATACGCAAAGGTTGTGTTCATGGAACACAATCCTGTACGACTCTCGGTGGGAGGGAAGGGTAGGGGATTTTTATTTGTATATATGTATGTTTTTAAGCTCGGCTCTCAACGGGACCTCACTAGTGGGATGTATATCTATTATTGCCTCGCACTCTAGAAGCATTACCAAAAATTACAATGCAACATGTATAGACTATGGCTAGTTTGAATATAATGATATGGAACACCGGGGGAATAAATAACCAACTCAAACGCAAAAGCGTGCTCACACTGATGAAAAAAGAACATCTGGACATTGCTCTGCTAAGCGAAACGCACATTCTAGGGAAAGACATAGATAAATTAGCGGACAACATATACCATAATATCAGTCACTCCTCTATTGGTACGAGAACTCGGGGTGTAGCAATAGTCGTTAAACGTAAGTTGAATATTGTACTAAAGGGAGTATGGTCTGATGTAGAAGGTCGGATAACTATAGCTAAGATTGAACATAAGAACAGGAAAATAGCATTGATAGCGGTATACGCCCCAAATTTGTACGAAGAAGATTTCTTCACTACATTAACCAATGCAATGTTAGACATTCCCGATTACTCATTTATAATAGGAGCGGATTTTAATGCCATCTGGAACCCAAGGATGGACAAATCTTACCTCGCCTTTTCCAGCGAACAAAAGAATTCATCGAAGGCATTAAAGGATTGGTCAAAGATTACAGGTGTAAATGACTTATGGCGGTTACTTAATCCCACGACCCGGAAGTACTCTTGTCGATCTGCGAGACATAATACACTATCCAGAATAGATTATGTCTTTGCATCACAGAGACTATTTGATAATTATGAAGTGGAAATGATACCCAACCCAATCAGATCACTGTTATTTACTCCTTAAAGGTACATTTGGTATACTATCCTCCCGAGCCCCAAGATGGCGATTTAACTCGTTGCTGCTGAATAACAAGGAATTCATTACACAACTCAGAGAAGCTCTTATAGTATTCCAACGGGAGAATGCAAACTCGGTGCAAGACCCCAGAATAATATGGATGTCGGTAAAGGGAATGATCAAAGACTTCACGGATAGCTTTTCCTCCAAAATGCGCAAGAATCAAAGCACAAAACTGGATGAGCTGGAAACGCTTTACTCAACGTTATTTAATTCTCTGAAATACAACAACTCAACTCGACTAGAAAATCAAGTTAACGTACTAAAAATAGAGATCAATGCCATATACAGACAACAATCGGAAATACAAATACGCAGCACAAGACAACAGCAGTACTCCCATGGTTCCAAACCCAGCCACCTATTAGCCATGCGATTAAGAATTAATGCAACATTTGCAGATATAACTACCATTAGAGCACAACAAGTACTTGTAACAGATCCTGTAAAAATAAACGATACATTCAAAGTATTCTACTCCGACTTATATAAATCAGAAAAGACCTTCGATCAAAACAAAATGGACACATTTCTTAATCAAATTATTCTCCCTAAACTTTCAGAGGATGACGCTAAACAGTTAGAAACACCGATCACACTAGAGGAACTCAAGAAGGCCATAACCGCAATGAAAAGTGGTAAGGCTCCTGGAAGAGACGGTTTCCCATCAGAAATGTACCTTTCTTGTTGGGACATAATTGGCCCCTTATTACTAAATATGATCTTATACTCAGTCAAGGAGGGGAACTTCCATAAAAATGACAATATTGCACTCATAACAGTCCTCCTTAAAAAAGACAAAGACCCCAACGAGTGCGGTAGTTATAGACCTTTAAGCCTCCTCGGAACAGATATCAAACTGTACTCTAAGGTATTAGCCATCAGATTACAAAAGCATATGACGTCTTTAGTTCACCCGGACCAAACTGGCTTCATAGGAGGCCGCCTGATCACTGAGAACATAAGACGTATACTGCACGTACTTGATGCCGACAAGGAGGACACCATACCTAAGGCGTTGCTGTCCCTGGATGCTATGAAGGCCTTTGACAGGCTGGAATGGTCGTATCTGTGGGCAGTGCTAGAAAGGATGGGGTTAGGAAAAGGATTCATCGATATGATTAAAGTATTATACAAAGACCCATCGGCCATGATTACAACAGGCACAATCATCTCCCAAATATTTCCGGTATCACGCTCTGCCAGACAGGGTTGTCCTCTTAGTCCCGGACTGTTCAATTTATCATTAGAGCCTTTAGCACAATATATAAGACAATCCCAATCCATAGAACCAATCGTAATCAAGGGCACACAACAAAAAATTTGTTTATATGCGGACGATGTAATATTGTTCATGAAAAACCCCAACACCACATTGCCTCATCTGCTCAAGTTGATTGAGGACTTTGGTGATTTATCGGGATTTAAGATAAATTGGCCGAAGTCGGCTTTCCTTCCACTTAACACCCCTGCAAAAAAAGATACAACCCTCCCAGGACAGATACCGATGGTAAAACATTTCAGATGCTTGGGAGTGGAAATATTCCCTACCATAAGACAAACGGTGAAGCACAACTACACAAAAATCCAAAACAAAATCAAAGACGACCTTGATAGATGGGCAAAACTTAAAAACACAGTACAAGCACGGATATCAATAGTTAAGATGGATGTACTACCTAAAATCAACTTCTTCAGTTCAATGCTACCGTTACCCCCTCCAGAGGGTTACTGGAAAAGATTACACTCCTCCACATACAAATTTATTTGGAATAACAAACCACCACGTATAAAAAGATCCACCGCACAGAGAAATAAAGCAGATGGTGGCATGGCATTTTCAGATTTTTTCCTATATTTTAAGGCGTACACATTAAGTCCATTGACAACATGGTTTGACTCACAAGCATTAGCATCCTGGAGAAAAATAGAAGAAAACATAGTAGCCCCACAAAGACTGAAGGACATAGCATACACTAAACTACCAATCAAGCACTGTGAACGAAAATTTTGCCCCATAATTACTCATGCGATCCGGATATGGCGTGTGTTACAAAGGGTCAGATTAAACCGAATATATATATTTATTGCTTGAGATCCCATGTATAATATTTGTATATCGTTTGATATCCCCTGTATATTCCTTGTACAATATATACGGAATATCCCTTTACCTGGTAGCAGGACAGACCATAATATTCGTTCTCCTTGTTATGGTTTGTAACCGACCCCAATCGCACAACACAAGACAGGTATGATGGTTTGCCAAGAAACAGATATTTATTGAACAACAGGGAAATACAGGGAAAAGGGCACTGTCCCTTTAAGGGAGAATCACAAATACAGGAATATAATATGAGGGGAAGGAAAGGTGCCTTTAAGAGGCGGGCAGGAAAAGGGAACACAAAGGGAAAGTAAGGGAACGCCTAAGGGAAGGTTAAGGGAACGCCTTGGGACAGAGGAACTAGAGACTAGGTAAACCAGGGACAAGGGGAACTAGGGAGAGAGGACTAGGGACTAGGAGAGCTAGGGAACAGGAGAAACGGGGACTAGGGGAACTAGGGACAAGGAACTAAGTGGAACTAGAAGGGGAGAACTTGGGACCAGGAACTAGGTGGAACTAGAAAGGGGAGAACTAGGGAACAGGAACTAGGTGGAACTAGAAGGGGAGAACTTGGGACCAGGAACTAGGTGGAACTAGAAAGGGGAGAACTAGGGAACAGAGGGGACTGAGGACTAGGAGAACTAGGGACAGAGGGAACAGAGTACTGGGGAACATAGGGAACAGGTTCTGGGGAACAGAGAGGAACTGGGAGGACTGGTGGAAATCATCTGGGCCGCTCTGCAGGACAGAGGAGATAGTTAATGCACAAAAGGGAAAAAACAGAGCAGGTGCAGAACAGTCCAAATAACAAAGTGAACAAAGTAATAATATCTTCGTGTGACAAACACACAGGGGGAGATGTAAAGTCCAAAAATACTATTCTAAGTGAGAACCAAAAACAGAGGCATTACGCTGGGAGATGAAATGTCCAAACTAACTAACAGAGGCAATACGCTGGGAGATGAAATGTCCAAACTAACTAACAGAGGCAATACGCTGGGAGAGTGACATCACAATCAAAACTCACCCAGGTGTATGCGTAAAGGTACAGGAACAGCAGCGGGAACGGGGGCAAGTGGCATTACGCTGAGTGAGTGACATCACAATCAAAACTCACCCAGGCGTATGCGTAAAGGTACGGGGACAGCAGCGGGAACGGGGGCAAGGGCACTACGCTGAGTGAGTGACATCACAATCAAAACTCACCCAGGCGTATGCGTAAAGGTACGGGGACAGCAGCGGGAACGGGGGCAAAAAGCATTACGCTGAGTGAGTGACATCACAATCATAACTCACCCAGGCGTATGCGTAAAGGTACAGGGACAGCAACGGGGCGAGGGCATCGCCACCGGGTGGCTGGCTGTCCGAGCCGAGGAACAGAGCGCTGGAACAGCGGCGGTGACGAGGGCATCGTCCACCGGGTAGCCGCTGTCGGAGCCGAGGATCAGAGTGCTGGAACAGTGGCGGTGACGAGGGCATCGTCCACCGGGTAGCCGCTGTCGGAGCCGAGGAACAGAGTGCGCGCCACACCTTGGTGTGCGCGTCGGAACAGGGAGCTGGAACAGTGGCGGTGGCGAGGATGTCGTCCACCGGGTAGCCACTGTCGGAGCCGAGGAACAGAGTGCGCGCCACACCTTGGTGTGCGCGTCGGAACAGGGAGCTGGAACAGTGGCGGTGGCGAGGATGTCGTCCACCGGGTAGCCACTGTCGGAGCGAGGAACAGAGTGCGCGCCACACCTTGGTGTGCGCGTCGGGACAGTGGCGGTGGCGAGAGCGTCGTCCACCGGGTAGCCGCTGTCGGAGCCGAGGAACAGAGTGCGCGCCACACCTTGGTGTGCGCGTCGGGACAGTGGCGGTGGCGAGAGCGTCGTCCACCGGGTAGCCGCTGTCGGAACCGAGAGACGCCTCGGGGTGCGTCTGCGAGGAGGAGTGTGCCAAGCTCGAAGGTCTGGAAGATGCGCATCTGTGCGCTGGAACGGAGGAGCGTGCCAAGCTCGAGGGTCCGGGAGATGCGCGTCAGTGCGCTGGAACGGAGGAGCGTGCCAAGCTCGAGGGTCCGGGAGATGCGCGTCAGTGCGCTGGAACGGAGGAGCGTGCCAAGCTCGAGGGTCCGGGAGATGCGCGTCAGTGCGCTGGAACGGAGGAGCGTGCCAAGCTCGAGGGTCCGGGAGATGCGCGTCAGTGCGCTGGAACGGAGGAGCGTGCCAAGCTCGAGGGTCCGGGAGATGCGCGTCAGTGCGCTGGAACGGAGGAGCGTGCCAAGCTCGAGGGTCCGGGAGATGCGCGTTGGTCTAGATGTGCGTCAGGACGAACAGCTGCGCTGGGGTCTGCAGTGGAACGCTGAGGTGCCTCCCGTGGAAGTTACAGGGAGCGCAGAACAGTCTCCTCCACAGGCTACGGCGACAGCAGACGAAGGCTGGAGCAAACATCTCAAGGCTGGAGAGGTCCATCTTACAGCATTGGTAGACCAGAGGATCTCCCGAAAAGAGTCTAGATGTTAGGAATATGACTCGGCATGAATACAACACGACCCCACGCCAAAACGAGGGGAAGCGCCCTGGTATTTAAAGCCCACAGGGGGACTAATTAGCCTGCCACCACAGGTGCGAGAGATAATAGAATATCAAACAGGTGTGGCCACTAAGGGTAAGGAACGAGAGGGTGGGGGCTAGAGAGAGTGAGTAGGGAATTCCTAACAGTAGGCTTAAAGAAGACAGAGAATAGGGAATTCCTAACAGTAGGCTTAAAGAAGACAGAGAATAGGGAATTCCTAACAGTAGGCTTAAAGAAGACAGAGAAAAGGTAGTGAGCAGCGGGCAAAACCTCACAGTATCCCCCCCTCCAACGGGAGCCACCCGGCGATCCAAAACAAATACAGACAGAGTGGCAGGGGGCAAAACAAGAGGTACTGGCCAAGCCAGCAGGGGAAGCCACCACAAGAGTGGGGCTAGCAAAAGAAACAGGGTCGCCGAGGGGTAACTAGGGTAGCAGAGGGGCAACTGGGGGAACTGGTCTAGAGGAACTGGGTCTAGAGAACTAGTCTAGCGAACTGGGCAAGAGAACTGGTCTAGAGAACTGGTTTAGAGAACTGGTCTAGAGAACTGGTCTAGAGAAACTGGTCTAGAGGAACTGAGGGGCGAGCAGGGTAGCTAAGGGGTAACCATAGAAGCACCGGGAAAGGGCTAGCAGAGGGAAGGTTAGCTGCCAGGGCACTGATAGCTACAGGGACCTATGCTAGCTGTACTGCTACATCAACATAGAGGCTGCGCTAGCTGCCGGAGCTAGGCTGGCAGACAGGGCTGGACCAGCATGAGAGCACAAGCTAGCTGGAAGGACAGTCCTAGCTGTGTGAGATTCTACACAAAAAAGTGGAGGCCATGCAGAGGGACCGGGTTAGCTGCTTGGGCCTGGCTAGCCACAGGGCCCATGCCAGCTGCAAGGCTGCATTAACATAGAGGCTGTGCTAGCAGCCGGGGCCAAGCTAGCAGACTGGGGCTCTGCTGAGGGACTGGGTTAGCTGCCAGGGCATGGCTAGCTACAGGGCCTATGCCAGCAGTAAGGGCTGCATTAACATAGAGGCTGTGCTAGCCGCCGAGGCAAAGCTAGCAGACAGGGGCTCTGCTGAGGGACTGGGTTAGCTGCCAGGGCATGGCTAGCTAAAGGGGGGTCAAACAGGGCAAAACGGGAAGCAAACAGGGGAGCTAACCGGGGAGACTAATAAGCCAAACAGGGGAGTAACAGGCTAACAAGGGAGCTAAACAGGACTAACAAGGAAGCTAAACTGGGCTAACAGGGGAGCTAGAGGGAACAAGAAAAAAAAGGCAAACTCAACATACACAGTCTGTGCTGGCTGGGGTCGTAGACTTGGTGGGGTCGTACTGTTATGGTTTGTAACCGACCCCAATCGCACAACACAAGACAGGTATGATGGTTTGCCAAGAAACAGATATTTATTGAACAACAGGGAAATACAGGGAAAAGGGCACTGTCCCTTTAAGGGAGAATCACAAATACAGGAATATAATATGAGGGGAAGGAAAGGTGCCTTTAAGAGGCGGGCAGGAAAAGGGAACACAAAGGGAAAGTAAGGGAACGCCTAAGGGAAGGTTAAGGGAACGCCTTGGGACAGAGGAACTAGAGACTAGGTAAACCAGGGACAAGGGGAACTAGGGAGAGAGGACTAGGGACTAGGAGAGCTAGGGAACAGGAGAAACGGGGACTAGGGGAACTAGGGACAAGGAACTAGGTGGAACTAGAAGGGGAGAACTTGGGACCAGGAACTAGGTGGAACTAGAAAGGGGAGAACTAGGGAACAGGAACTAGGTGGAACTAGAAGGGGAGAACTTGGGACCAGGAACTAGGTGGAACTAGAAAGGGGAGAACTAGGGAACAGAGGGGACTGAGGACTAGGAGAACTAGGGACAGAGGGAACAGAGTACTGGGGAACATAGGGAACAGGTTCTGGGGAACAGAGAGGAACTGGGAGGACTGGTGGAAATCATCTGGGCCGCTCTGCAGGACAGAGGAGATAGTTAATGCACAAAAGGGAAAAAACAGAGCAGGTGCAGAACAGTCCAAATAACAAAGTGAACAAAGTAATAATATCTTCGTGTGACAAACACACAGGGGGAGATGTAAAGTCCAAAAATACTATTCTAAGTGAGAACCAAAAACAGAGGCATTACGCTGGGAGATGAAATGTCCAAACTAACTAACAGAGGCAATACGCTGGGAGATGAAATGTCCAAACTAACTAACAGAGGCAATACGCTGGGAGAGTGACATCACAATCAAAACTCACCCAGGCGTATGCGTAAAGGTACAGGAACAGCAGCGGGAACGGGGGCAAGTGGCATTACGCTGAGTGAGTGACATCACAATCAAAACTCACCCAGGCGTATGCGTAAAGGTACGGGGACAGCAGCGGGAACGGGGGCAAGGGCACTACGCTGAGTGAGTGACATCACAATCAAAACTCACCCAGGCGTATGCGTAAAGGTACGGGGACAGCAGCGGGAACGGGGGCAAAAAGCATTACGCTGAGTGAGTGACATCACAATCATAACTCACCCAGGCGTATGCGTAAAGGTACAGGGACAGCAACGGGGCGAGGGCATCGCCACCGGGTGGCTGGCTGTCCGAGCCGAGGAACAGAGCGCTGGAACAGCGGCGGTGACGAGGGCATCGTCCACCGGGTAGCCGCTGTCGGAGCCGAGGATCAGAGTGCTGGAACAGTGGCGGTGACGAGGGCATCGTCCACCGGGTAGCCGCTGTCGGAGCCGAGGAACAGAGTGCGCGCCACACCTTGGTGTGCGCGTCGGAACAGGGAGCTGGAACAGTGGCGGTGGCGAGGATGTCGTCCACCGGGTAGCCACTGTCGGAGCCGAGGAACAGAGTGCGCGCCACACCTTGGTGTGCGCGTCGGAACAGGGAGCTGGAACAGTGGCGGTGGCGAGGATGTCGTCCACCGGGTAGCCACTGTCGGAGCGAGGAACAGAGTGCGCGCCACACCTTGGTGTGCGCGTCGGGACAGTGGCGGTGGCGAGAGCGTCGTCCACCGGGTAGCCGCTGTCGGAGCCGAGGAACAGAGTGCGCGCCACACCTTGGTGTGCGCGTCGGGACAGTGGCGGTGGCGAGAGCGTCGTCCACCGGGTAGCCGCTGTCGGAACCGAGAGACGCCTCGGGGTGCGTCTGCGAGGAGGAGTGTGCCAAGCTCGAAGGTCTGGAAGATGCGCATCTGTGCGCTGGAACGGAGGAGCGTGCCAAGCTCGAGGGTCCGGGAGATGCGCGTCAGTGCGCTGGAACGGAGGAGCGTGCCAAGCTCGAGGGTCCGGGAGATGCGCGTCAGTGCGCTGGAACGGAGGAGCGTGCCAAGCTCGAGGGTCCGGGAGATGCGCGTCAGTGCGCTGGAACGGAGGAGCGTGCCAAGCTCGAGGGTCCGGGAGATGCGCGTCAGTGCGCTGGAACGGAGGAGCGTGCCAAGCTCGAGGGTCCGGGAGATGCGCGTCAGTGCGCTGGAACGGAGGAGCGTGCCAAGCTCGAGGGTCCGGGAGATGCGCGTTGGTCTAGATGTGCGTCAGGACGAACAGCTGCGCTGGGGTCTGCAGTGGAACGCTGAGGTGCCTCCCGTGGAAGTTACAGGGAGCGCAGAACAGTCTCCTCCACAGGCTACGGCGACAGCAGACGAAGGCTGGAGCAAACATCTCAAGGCTGGAGAGGTCCATCTTACAGCATTGGTAGACCAGAGGATCTCCCGAAAAGAGTCTAGATGTTAGGAATATGACTCGGCATGAATACAACACAACCCCACGCCAAAACGAGGGGAAGCGCCCTGGTATTTAAAGCCCACAGGGGGACTAATTAGCCTGCCACCACAGGTGCGAGAGATAATAGAATATCAAACAGGTGTGGCCACTAAGGGTAAGGAACGAGAGGGTGGGGGCTAGAGAGAGTGAGTAGGGAATTCCTAACAGTAGGCTTAAAGAAGACAGAGAATAGGGAATTCCTAACAGTAGGCTTAAAGAAGACAGAGAATAGGGAATTCCTAACAGTAGGCTTAAAGAAGACAGAGAAAAGGTAGTGAGCAGCGGGCAAAACCTCACACTCCTATTGGAAGCGACCCCTAGGCGCCAGCGCCATACCCCCCTCGAGCTGACTTGAAAGCTACCGCCAGGACTTGCCCAAACATGCCCGCTTTCGCCCAAGGCTACGAGACAGTGAGCAGGCTGGCACCATCGTTTACCCCCCGCACATATAAATATAGCGCGGCGAATACAGAACTTCCCTTGCAGTTCCTTTTCAGTTCGCCTTCAGTTCAGTCTGGTTCAGTTATCCAAGCAACGTCTCACCCACTACGCAACGTGGGCAGAGCAGGGCTCGCATGGCCCCAATATAGTCTCGTGTTATCCTAAATACGTCTGTTTGTCGTATCGTTCTCTATTTATTAGTAAACCTTCATTACGAGTCAAAGACCACGTGAAGTGGGTAATTGTGTGTCTATAATAGAGCACTTATTGCCGCGTGCTAATAGTATAGTAACGTCAAGTTCAACCGTGCATTACCGCACCGGAGGATATCTACACCGGGCCAGCAGCACCACGGGGGATTTACACCCCGCCCGCAGTGCCACTTTTCCGGCAAGGATTATTATTCTTCATTCTTCACCACGCTGCTGGAAGCAGAGAACCATCTACACCCACTGCTGTGGGACCCACGTGCCCGTGGGGACATCACTCAAGCCCGTCTTTGTCGTACCAGAGACTCCACGGCTTCTACCTTCACCTGCAAGGCGCGCACCCTGGGATCAGGCTGCCTCTCCCCGCTGACCACACAGGAGTGACATCGCCTCCTTGAACCCTGGACTTGCATAGAGCTTTGGCCCCCTCTGCTGGCTTACAACCGGTAGTACCCCCTATCCCAGAGCACCATAGAGATCATCCTTAATATTCACTATTGATTTGCCTGCACATTCTATTTGCCTTATAAGCGCAACTAAGTCATGTAAGATAATCCCTTTTATGTAATAAATATTGTAAACGAGTATTTTGTGTGGAAAACCGTGTTATTGTGGGAGTGTTCTAATCTAAAATACTTATGTACAGTATTGGCCAGGAGTACATAGACGGTAGTGATTTAATGATATCAGTACTTGATTAATACAGTCAGGGAATTGTACCCCTCAGTTACAGCGTGAATCACAAAAAAAAAATCCTAACCCACAAAAATGGCACAATCATACTCCCTTATTCAATAACAATGCACTCTTAATTGGAAAACGACCTATAAGATTCCCTATATGGGAAGAGCAAGGCATACACTCATTAGGGGATGTTTTTAACAAACAGGGTTTTTGTAGTGTTAAAGAAATACGCAAAAAATTTAATCTCACCAAGTCCACATGGCTTTTTCACAAACAGTTAGAGCTATGTTTGAAGTCTCACGGTGTTCCATTAGACAGACCAATTGAACACCACAGATACCACAAATTCTTCTACGCAAGACAGACATCGAGAGGTTTTGTTTCAGAATTTTATCATCAATTACTAACGTCCTCGTATGAAACCCTCCAACTTGACTCTGTCTGGAGGAGGGATATACCAGACCTGGAAAATGACTTTGATTGGCAAGGAGCCTGGGCAAATGTCCGACTTACATCAAGGAACCCGGATCATCAACAAATCAATCTTAACTATATTCACAGGACATACTTGACTCCTATAAGACTGTGCCGAATGGGGCTTAAACAAGATTCCAAATGCACCCAATGTGCAAATGGGGACGAAGGGACATTTATGCACATGTATTGGGACTGCTCACCAGTTAAGGCATTCTGGAAAGATGTGACCCAACAAATATCAAAACTCGTATCTTGGAATATACCTGTACACCCCTCGGTATTATTATTGAATGATGTTTTTGAGTTTGCAGTGAATCCACAGCTAAAGAGATTGGTTTTATCGGGTATCACAGTAGCCAAGAAGCTGATCGCATCACGCTGGTTTCAACCGGAAAAAATGTGCCGTAAAGTTTGGTTTCTTACATATCTCGATGTAATTTACCATGAAATATCTACAGCAAGAATTCTGGGTCTCAATGAATCCAAAATGTCAATGTGGTTAGAAGTGGTGGAGAGAATAAAAGCTAGCTTATAATGGTAGTGTCTGGTTAGGTGCGAGGGATAGTGGAGGTACTTCTCAAGGTGGGGTCCGGGAGGGGGGGGTTCGAGCTGAGCATATGTGTGTAGTTTTTTTTTAGATAACAGGTATTAGGGGTATATCTTATATAAGACAACTAACTAAAATGTGATCTCATTGGATGTGCCCTGACAATTAATGCTTGTATATCTTATCGTGTGTTGTCATGTTTGTTTATATGTTTGTTTAAAAAATTATAAAAAAATTAAATAAAAAAAAAAGATCTCCGCAGGCCATTGTTGTTGTTCGGAGAGCTGATCCAGAGAGCAATCCAGTTGAAGAACTTGAACTTAAAGAACTTAAGTTTCAATGTCTATGAGTGACTGACGGTCATACACATTAAATGCACCTACAGTTGGTACAAACAAAACTCTTAAAACTATAAATATTAACAAAAATAAGAACAGATGGTATTTATCAACACAGAGTGTGCGTAGAACCTGTGTACGCACGTGTGATAAATCCCAATTTTTCTGTACGTACACACATTCTAAATTCTGTGCTTAAGAACGAAAGTAGAACACTTTCTAAGCATTGTTGATAAATGAGGGCCCTGGTTGTTCCAGTTGAAGAGGTCCGGCACCACAACCTGCCAGGGGCGGTCTGGGATGCGATGAGGCATCATGGGCTCTTTGGTGTTTGATGGGCGGCGCTCCTGACATATTGAGCACTTTTCCACGGTTTGCTCTATATGCTTACCCATTCCAGGCCAGAACATGATGTCTCGTGCTCTCAGTTTGCATTTTTCCATGCCCATGTGGCCTGCATCGATCTTGGTCAGCATCTCTCCTCCGAGGATGGTAGGGATTTTTCCCCCTTTGAAGAAGAGGTTACTATGGTAGGCTAGTAACCAACTGACCTTCAGGACCCTGTGTGTGGGTAACAAACCAAAAAGCTGCAAATAGCGCGCCTGTCATAAATTAGCATATTCATGAATTAATATTATAGCCACCTTCTTAGAGGGACAAACATAAACACACACCACAAGGCCACCTCCTTAGAGGGACAGAAGGCAAGGTCTCTCGCCCTTCCATACTCTCATAGGACCTTGTGATTCAACATAAAAAATTAGTTGGGACTTCCGTTGGAGCTTGAAATGGAGTAGACATAAGTCCTGCAGCTCCTGAATATTTTCTTTAACCTCTTAAGCCCGAGCCCTATTTTCTGAAAATCTGCCTACAAATACATACCTAGGTAAATGGAAGATTGCTCCACTTCTACAAGGTCAATTTGCATGTTCATGGTATCAAGGGACATCTATGGATATCAGGGAATGTATTCCCAGTGTCAGACATATTGTGTCTGTTACTAGGCTTGAGTAAATTGTGATATAATATTTTTTCCCCATCTTTGACGGTGAATAACACCATGCTAAAAATGACCAGACATGAAAAATTGCCACTGAGCTCATTCAGCACCTTCTTGAGATCACATGTACAAGAAATCGAAGCAAATGAATAAAGGGAAGATGATTAGGCAGGAGATTTTGTAGAGACAGTACTGAATTCTGCCATCCGGACACATGCTATTTGAAATATGATTATAGAATATAAGGCATATAAATGACCTTAGTATGGCCAAGTCGTACATCTATGGATCGGGTCAAATTTCCCCTTTCCAATGGCAGAGTTCAATCTGGATTTAGTATCACCAGGTGTGATTCACAAACCGTGAATTAAATCTACTGTAAGTCCAGTTACTTTTTTATAATGGAAACTTCTCCGCCATTTCTCATCATATTGCAACACGTTTTTTTTGCTAGACGTTCACAGAAAGGTAGCGAAACTAACTGCGTTCTGTTTTATGGCAATAACGTTCAGGTTTGTGGGAGATAATCAAGAAAATTAAGAGACATAAAAAAGTAAATCCATAAGTCAGATGGCTGGCATGGGCTGGGTAGTGTAGTTTTTCGAAATTTGAAAGCCCATCAAAAGTCCTGGGTCTCCTCTCCTCATAGGACTACAAACAAAATGTCGGCGCACATTTCCTAGTGTCAATATTCGCCTTTTCCGACTAGATTTCTATAACTCATATTTCACTAATAACACTTAAAAGCATTGGTAAACAAACATATTGCTGAAAATATACACATTGACTGCTGTTTTGACAGGGTTAGGGTCTTTACTCTTGGCTACATTTGAAAAAATAAACGCAATATTCATTCATACATTCTGTAGAGATGGATTTATAACGTGATGCAATTTGTGTGGTAGTGAAAGGTTAATCGTCTGTAGTGTGGTAGTGAAAGGTTAACATTCTGTAGTGTGGTAGTGAAAGGTTAACCGTCTGTAGTGTGGTAGTGAAAGGGTTAACCTTATGTAGTGTGGTAGTGAAAGGTTAACCGTCTGTAGTGTGGTAGTGACAGGTTAACCTTCTGTAGTGTGGTAGTGACAGGTTAACCTTCTGTAGTGTGGTAGTGAAAGGTTAACCTTCTGTAGTGTGGTAGTGAAAGGTCAACCGTCTGTAGTGTGGTAGTGAAAGGTTAACCGTCTGTAGTGTGGTAGTGAAAGGGTTAACCGTCTGTAGTGTGGTAGTGAAAGGTTAACCGTCTGTAGTGTGGTAGTGAAAGGTTAACCGTCTGTAGTGTGGTAGTGAAAGGTTAACCGTCTGTAGTGTGGTAGTGAAAGGTTAACCGTCTGTAGTGTGGTAGTCAAAGGGTTAACCGTCTGTAGTGTGGTAGTGAAAGGTTAACCGTCTGTAGTGTGGTAGTGAAAGGTTAACCGTCTGTAGTGTGGTAGTGACAGGTTAACCGTCTGTAGTGTGGTAGTGAAAGGTTAACTGTCTGTAGTGTGGTATTGAAAGGTTACCCGTCTGTGGTGTGGTAGTGAAAGGTTAACCGTCTGTAGTGTGGTAGTGAAAGGGTTAACCGTCTGTAGTGTGGTAGTGAAAGGTTAACCGTCTGTAGTGTGGTAGTGAAAGGTTAACCGTCTGTAGTGTGGTAGTGAAAGGTTAACCTTCTGTAGTGTGGTAGTGAAAGGTTAACCGTCTGTAGTGTGGTAGTGAAAGGTTAACCGTCTGTAGTGTGGTAGTGACAGGTTAACCTTCTGTATAGTGTGGTAGTGAAAGGTTAACCTTCTGTATAGTGTGGTCGTGAAAGGTTAACCTTCTGTAGTGTGGCAGTGAAAGGGTTAATGTTCCTCATCAACCCATCTCAAACAGCAATAAAATAACAATAAAAATAATAATAAATAATAATATATGAGACAACAAGCCCAGCCATGTAGCACCTCAATCTCCCAGCAGCTCAGACTGTGAATTCCTGATGACTATAATAAAACAACAGACGTATTGACTTTGGAGATACTTACAGTGGTTCAGTTAATGTCTGCCTGCCTGTGTGTTTCTGGATAAGGCTCCTCCCCTCAGGTTGGGGCTCTGCTGTCCTCCCCTCAGGTTGGGGCTCTGCTGTCCTCCCCTCAGGTTGGGGCTCTGCTGTCCTCACCTCAGGTTGGGGCTCTGCTGTCCTCACCTCAGGTTGGGGCTCTGCTGTCCTCCCCTCAGGTTGGGGCTCTGCTCTCCTCACCTCAGGTTGGGGCTCTGCTGTCCTCACCTCAGGTTGGGGCTCTGCTGTCCTCCACTCAGGTTGGGGCTCTGCTGTCCTCCCCTCAGGTTGGGGCTCTGCTGTCCTCACCTCAGGTTGGGGCTCTGCTGTCCTCCCCTCAGGTTGGGGCTCTGCTGTCCTCACCTCAGGTTGGGGCTCTGCTGTCCTCACCTCAGGTTGGGGCTCTGCTGTCCTCACCTCAGGTTGGGGCTCTGCTGTCCTCCCCTCAGGTTGGGGCTCTGCTGTCCTCCCCTCAGGTTGGGGCTCTGCTGTCCTCACCTCAGGTTGGGGCTCTGCTGTCCTCACCTCAGGTTGGGGCTCTGCTGTCCTCACCTCAGGTTGGGGCTCTGCTGTCCTCCCCTCAGGTTGGGGCTCTGCTGTCCTCCCCTCAGGTTGGGGCTCTGCTGTCCTCACCTCAGGTTGGGGCTCTGCTGTCCTCCCCTCAGGTTGGGGCTCTGCTGTCCTCACCTCAGGTTGGGGCTCTGCTCTCCTCACCTCAGGTTGGGGCTCTGCTGTCTTCCCCTCAGGTTGGGGCTCTGCTGTCCTCACCTCAGGTTGGGGCTCTGCTGTCCTCCCCTCAGGTTGGGGCTCTGCTGTCCTCCCCTCAGGTTGGGGCTCTGCTGTCCTCACCTCAGGTTGGGGCTCTGCTGTCCTCACCTCAGGTTGGGGCTCTGCTGTCCTCCACTCAGGTTGGGGATCTGCTGTCCTCACCTCAGGTTGGGGCTCTGCTGTCCTCCCATCAGGTTGGGGCTCTGCTGTCCTCCACTCAGGTTGGGGCTCTGCTGTCCTCACCTCAGGTTGGGGCTCTGCTGTCCTCCCCTCAGGTTGGGGCTCTGCTGTCCTCCCCTCAGGTTGGGGCTCTGCTGTCCTCCCCTCAGGTTGGGGCTCTGCTGTCCTCCCCTCAGGTTGGGGCTCTGCTGTCCTCCCCTCAGGTTGGGGCTCTGCTGTCCTCACCTCAGGTTGGGGCTCTGCTGTCCTCACCTCAGGTTGGGGCTCTGCTGTCCTCCCCTCAGGTTGGGGCTCTGCTGTCCTCCCCTCAGGTTGGGGCTCTGCTGTCCTCACCTCAGGTTGGGGCTCTGCTGTCCTCACCTCAGGTTGGGGCTCTGCTCTCCTCCACTCAGGTTGGGGCTCTGCTGTCCTCACCTCAGGTTGGGGCTCTGCTGTCCTCACCTCAGGTTGGGGCTCTGCTGTCCTCACCTCAGGTTGGGGCTCTGCTGTCCTCACCTCAGGTTGGGGCTCTGCTCTCATCACCTCAGGTTGGGGCTCTGCTGTCCTCCCCTCAGGTTGGGGCTCTGCTGTCCTCACCTCAGGTTGGGGCTCTGCTGTCCTCACCTCAGGTTGGGGCTCTGCTGTCCTCACCTCAGGTTGGGGCTCTGCTGTCCTCCCCTCAGGTTGGGGCTCTGCTGTCCTCCCCTCAGGTTGGGGCTCTGCTGTCCTCCCCTCAGGTTGGGGCTCTGCTGTCCTCACCTCAGGTTGGGGCTCTGCTGTCCTCACCTCAGGTTGGGGCTCTGCTCTCGTCACCTCACCTCAGGTTGGGGCTCTGCTCTCCTCACCTCAGGTTGGGGCTCTGCTGTCCTCACCTCAGGTTGGGGCTCTGCTCTCCTCACCTCAGGTTGGGGCTCTGCTGTCCTCACCTCAGGTTGGGGCTCTGCTGTCCTCACCTCAGGTTGGGGCTCTGCTCTCCTCACCTCAGGATGGGGCTCCTCTGCTGTCCTCACCTCAGGTTGGGGCTCTGCTGTCCTCACCTCAGGTTGGGGCTCTGCTCTCATCACCTCAGGTTGGGGCTCTGCTGTCCTCCCCTCAGGTTGGGGCTCTGCTGTCCTCACCTCAGGTTGGGGCTCTGCTGTCCTCCCCTCAGGTTGGGGCTCTGCTGTCCTCACCTCAGGTTGGGGCTCTGCTCTCATCACCTCAGGTTGGGGCTCTGCTGTCCTCACCTCAGGTTGGGGCTCTGCTCTCCTCACCTCAGGTTGGGGCTCTGCTCTCATCACCTCAGGTTGGGGCTCTGCTGTCCTCACCTCAGGTTGGGGCTCTGCTCTCCTCACCTCAGGATGGGGCTCTGCTGTCCTCACCTCAGGTTGGGGCTCTGCTCTCCTCACCTCAGGATGGGGCTCCTCTGCTGTCCTCCCCTCAGCCTTTACCTGAGCCTTTATTATTACCGTGACAACGGTGTGGATATAGTGTGTGCAGTGCAGTGGATGTACAAATGTGTTTGATTGTTCTCATGTGTGTGGGTGTGGGTGTGTGTGTGCGTGTGCATGTCTCTTCTCCCCCCCCTGCAGTTGATTTGTCTCTGTCCTTCAAGCCGTCCAGATCCCACTCTTTCTCTTTCTCTTCCAGCCTCTCCTGTCCGTCACAGTCTCTGTTGTTTCGTGGCCGGCCTCACGGCAGCCATGGGTCGGTAACACTTTATAATAACACTCAGTTAAACCGCTTATCAAGCGGGCAGAAAAGTGGCAATTTTCTTAACTTAACAGAAAATAATTTCACTTTGAGTGCTAACGTAATAGTTACATAGGTCTGAACGTGAGTTGTAGAAAAACGTGTTACTGAAGTTTTTCTGTAGTAGTTAGTAGTCCAGAAGTAGTAGTATTTCCCCAGAAGGTGGTATGGCTTACGAATCCAGACGGAGCCATAGCATGAAGCCTTATGTAGTACATATCCAAATTTCATAAAGATCCATTCAGAAATGAGTGATTAGGAGTGATTTTGGTAGACTGTGTACAAAGAAAAACTCAGTTTTCTCATAGACTTCAATTAATTTGGCTGTTTTTCTCTTCCTGTTAAATAATGTAGTTTGTCACCTAGATCCCTGATTCATACATCCCCACATGGGGTATCATTGGAAGCCACACTCATTGGCTACAACAATCCACAATAATTTTCGAGATCGGATCTAGATTGACGGAACTACTGCGCCAAAAGGAGAGAGAGGATTACCTGTCCTCCATATGCACACGTACACACACACATGAACTCACACGTGCACTTCCACACATGAACTCACATGTGCACTCACAGACGAACTCACACGCGCACTCACAGACAAACTCACACGTGCACTCACAGACAAACGTACACGTGCACTTGCACACATTAACTCACACGTGCACTCAGACGAACTCACACGTGCACTCACAGACAAACTTACACGTGCACTTGCACACGTTAACTCACACGTGCACTCACAGACAGACTCACATGTGCACTCACAGATAGGGTTGCCACCCGTCCCTTAAAATACGGAATCGTCCCGTAATTGTAAACTAAAAGACGCGTTCCGTATTGAACTGATACGGGACGCCCCTTGTCCCGTATTTTAAGGTTGCCAGTTTAGTGAGAGAAATGAGCCAGCCGAGCTACAAAAACAAGCACAATTTGTCAAAGTTGCGGGATATAAACAGACATGGCAACTCTGGTATGGTGGGCGTGCGCTCGGCAGCTCACAGACCAATGAGAATTAGCGCTTTCACATTGCTAGGAAGAGTTCTGTGCCGCTGTGTCAACCCTCTGTCTGCGCGCTGCGTGATTTATTTTCGAAGACGCTTTGAAAATGTCTACAGCAGACACTCCACCGCGTCCTTAAAAGACAAAACGCCTCCAGAAGTACAGACCTGAGTGGGAAGAGGCAAATCCCTGGGTGGATACTGTCAGTGGAGATGTTTACAAAGCAAATTGTAAAGTATGTAGACGTGTTTTCTGTGGCACATGGTGGACTGACTGACATCAGACAGCATCAGGAGAACAACATTCCCGAAATATACGAACGCAAAGGACCCAAGCACAGGTGTCACAGTTATTCATGACTGAAACATCTCCTGAGATTGATTCGGTATGGGATATTATTAATTACATCTTATTTATCTGGTTGTGTTTTTAACTAGATGTCAGTATTTCTATTTACCTGCCTACTAATCGTCTAGGCTATTTCAGTTGACTAATATGGTTGATTGTTCATTAATGTTGAGTTTTTAAGGTCTAATAAATAAACATGTTTCACAGCACTGTTTTGAAAGACAAAGAGCTACTCAGTGATGCAAGGAGTAACAAGAAGTACTCTCAGACCAGGCTGCAGAAACAAATGAGTGGGGGGGCATACAATTTTCTTGGGAGGGCAATGATTTTTCAACATAACAGGTTCCCTTTCATCTGTTTCACCTGGGACAGCGGCGCTGTGGCTTGCTTGGTGCTGCCCACAGTGCTGAACTAAACAGCAGGAAGGCAACTGAAAAATCTAATTTCTCTCTCTATTAAGAACATTCACTTATACAAAAACAGACTGAACGGATATATATCTTTGGAGGGTCTCCATTTATTCAACACTTTTGAATTCACGGACAATCTGAACTGAACTGACAAAAATAAGGTGCATAAAAAAGCAAACAAAATTCCTCCACAGGCTACTCACCCATTATTAGTAGAGCAGAGCGGCAGTTAAAACACGGCCCCTCCACTCATTCCTGAACCTTTTTGTTAAGTCCTTCTCAAACTAAACACCTACTGTATGTGCTGCTGAGACTAAACACCTACTGCATATGCTGCTGAGACTAAACACCTACTGTATGTGCTGCTGAAACTAAACACCTACTGTATGTGCTGCTGAGACTAAACACCTACTGTATGTGCTGCTGAGACTAAACACCTACTGAATGTGCTGCTGAGACTAAACACCTACTGTATGTGCTGCTGAAACTAAACACCTACTGTATGTGCTGCTGAGACTAAACACCTACTGTATGTGCTGCTGAGACTAAACACCTACTGTATGTGCTGCTGAAACTAAACACCTACTGTATGTGCTGCTGAAACTAAACACCTACTGTATGTGCTGCTGAAACTAAACACCTACTGTATGTGCTGCTGAGACTAAACACCTACTGTATGTGCTGCTGAAACTAAACACCTACTGTATGTGCTGCTGAAACTAAACACCGACTGTATGTGCTGCTGAAACTAAACACCTACTGTATGTGCTGCTGAAACTAAACACCTACTGTATGTGCTGCTGAGACTAAACACCTACTGTATGTGCTGCTGAAACTAAACACCTACTGTATGTGCTGCTGAAACTAAACACCTACTGTATGTGCTGCTGAGACTAAACACCTACTGTATGTGCTGCTGAAACTAAACACATACTGTATGTCTGAAACATTCTGATTGATTGATTGAAAACTTTATTACAGATTGCAGAATGGGTACAATACAGTACGGCTCAATACACACAATTGTTAAGGGGATGCAGACCAGAGAAAGACTTTTGTCTTGTTTACATCAGGGTCCCCCATTTTCAATTAATCATGACATTTATGACATACATATAGATGTATAGTACTGTACCTGCATGGGAAGCAAAATGCAGCATCTGCCTGAATTGAGTATTCCAGCCAGTCAAATCTTCCATACCAGGAGCTGCAGAGTGCACTGCAGAATGATATTTTTTTCCCAGAGAAAAGGCGTGTAGGAAATGTCTTGCTTTATTCTGTTGTTGGGCTTCTCAGTACCAAGATCTCTTGGCGCTGTAGTAGCCTGCAATGGCCTGTCGTATATTCTATACAATACCTAAGGTTATTTGCAGCACAAGGAGGTCGCTAACTGGAAGGAGGAAAAGGAGAGTGATGGAAACATGGTCTTCTCCCCTGACTTAGTCAGATGAGAAATAAACGTGCAGTCCAGACAAAAGGAACTATATTTCAACTCAACTGATTTATTTGCCAAAGGGCCAGAGGTGGATAAGGCATCAGTTGCACACAGGAATTATTCAAGATAATACATGATTGTACAGAAGGTTTGATGAGGTTAATATAATCAAAATAGCCCAAAACACGGTGGCTGCTTAACATCAAGACAGTTCTGCACATAAATAGTGGTCATGCTTATGTATGAAACGAGAATGTACTAAGCCACACACATGAGCACAACCTGGTCTAAGGTAGGAATTACATGTTACTCTAGCTAACAATAATGAGTCCATGATTCTACTCACATGTATAACAGCACATTTCTCTGGTGGTGTGGTTGGAGGCTCAGCCGGACCCCCCTGGGGACGGGTCGGTGGGCTGGCCTGCCAACTAACTGTACTGCTCTAATACTTATAGGTTTAAATGACCTCACTTATTTTTAAACTGGTTCAACCAATCACAAGTCTCGGTCTTCTTGTTGGGGCTGATCTGCCCCAACATGTCCTTTTCCTCATGGGTTTGCCTGCAGCAGCAGCAGCAGGGGGCCTGCCTGGCCCCCTCTTTTTGGGCTGTTGCTTCTCATGTTGGACAGAGGGGGGGTTTGCCTGTGGCCCCCTTTGAATGAATCAATCATTTTAACATTCCTTCGTATACCATTTTGATTTTCCAATGTACATGGTTCATGCAATGACCTATAGATCTCTCATATCATCCCAGTACAGTCATTGCTTCTAGGCTGATACCAGACATCATAGAAGACCACACCAACCTTTATTTACCAGGTAATATAACTGTGATAAATACACCAGGATTTATAACAAGAGTGAAATAACACTATTACTTTCATACTCAGGTGACATTCTAAATGGTATTCTTCTTTGTAAGTTACCTTCTACATTGATATGGTTAATGTAATAAGTTACATATTTTAATACCAGATTTCCTATATAAAGTATGCTGACTTGATACTTCCTTGGATGTGTCAGAATTATATTTAGCCTTCTGCTAGTTAGAGTGAGTCACCATTTCGTCTGTGGGGTGCGACTTATTTACATAGTCTTTGTTGTCCCCTGATTACATTAGTGTGGGGCTTTTTATGACCTGCAACTGTTCTCCTACATACCGTTTGGGTAAGCAGTCTTATCATAAGAGGGGGTTGGTTTGGAATGTCTGTTCCAAACCAAACCACTATTATCCCTTACATCTGCTCCTCCCTCCCCATCAACATGGACCCCCTGCAATTTGCATACCGCCCCAACAGGTCCACAGAGGACGCCATAGCCCATGTGCTGCACACAGCAGCATCACACCTGGACAAGAGGCAGGGGAACTATGTGAGAATGCTATTCATCGACTACAGCTCGGCATTCAATACCATAGTCCCCTCCATACTCATAGCCAAGCTCAGGGACCTGGGCTTGGGCTATGACCTCTGCCAGTGGGTCTTGGACTTCCTGACTGGCAGACCCCAGGTGGTGAGAGCAGGCAACTGCACCTCCTCATCCATCACCCTCAACATAGGGGCCCCCCAGGGCTGTGTTCTGAGTCCCCTCCTCTACTCCCTGTACACACACGACTGTGTGGCTCAGCGGAGTAGCAATACAATCATCAAATTTGCTGACGACACAGTGGTGGTGGGCCTGATCTCTGGCAACGACGAGAGGGCCTACCTGGAAGAGGTCAAGGTCCTGGCGGGATGGTGCCAGGAAAACAGCCTCTCCCTGAACGTCAGCAAAACAAAGGAGATGATTGTGGACTTCAGGAGGTCGGGGGTCAAGGACTACAGCCCCCTCAGCATCGACAGGGCACCGGTTGAGAGAGTCAACAGCTTTAAGTACCTCGGAGCCTACATATCCGAGGACTTGACATGGACCACACACATTGACAGTGTTGTGAAGAAGGCACGACAACGCCTCTACTTCCTCAGGCGCCTAAGGAAGTTCCAAGTCAGCCAGAAGATCCTTAAGAACTTCTACTCATGTACAATAGAGAGCATCTTGACCGGCAACATCACCTCCTGGTTTGGGAATAGCACTGCACAAGACCGAAGCATACTACAAAGAGTGACACGTTCAGCCGAACGCACAATTGGAGGGGGGCTCCCCACCCTCCAGAACATTTACAACAAGCGTTGCACGGGCAAGGCTAAGAGAATCATTAAAGACTCCAGTCACCCGAACAACTGCCTCTTTGAACTGCTGCGGTCAGGCAAGCGATACCGGAGTCTCAAGGCGAGCACAGAAAGACTCAGAAGAAGCTTCTATCCCCAGGCCATCAGGCTGCTAAACGAACAATGAATGAACACTACACAACAACAACCACCAAACGCACATAGCACACACATCCACACGCACACACTCACTTTAAACAAACACACTGTAGCACCCACTCCACACACTTTATAGCACACACCCACTTTAAACAAACACACTGTAGCACCCACTCCCCACACTTTATATTTATGGATGAAGGATTGCACTACAACCCGTACACCTTACTGTAAATTGTACCTAAAATTGTACCTCATCCCATTTCTGCTTTGCACTAGATAGTACTGTACATTAGTACACTGCATAGTATTGTGTATTGTATATTATATGGTAACTCAGAACATTGTACATATGTCTATACCGAACACTGTGACCTCATTTTTCTTCTTCTAAATTCATGCTATATTATGTTATTATGTTATTTGATACTATCTTGTCTAGCACAGTCTCTGGAGCGTAACAGTAAGAAGCATTTTGTATGAAAGTATTCTGTACTTCTGTATGACAACTATTAAAGAACTTGAACTTGAACTTGTCTCTCCTACATTATGACTCTCTAATTATTCACACATATTAGTTATGAAATTCAATGTCAAATATCACCACAGGCCCTTAGCTGCTCCTAGCATGAATGCTAGCAGTGTTGTTGTTGACATCAGAGCCCACGCTACTAGGGGGAGTGGCACTGCTTGTAGTCGTGTTATTATTCAGATGATCAGATCAGTGACAGTGCTGCTGTGGCCCGAACTGGCACATCCTCCCGCGCTGCCCGTTTTCTCACGATTCTCCGACCCAGCTGTCGTACTTAAAAAAAAAAAAAAAACGTCTGATGTCCATAATTATCCATTATATTTAGCTACGCTAACAGACAAACTCACACGTGCACTCACAGACGAACTCACACGTGCACCCGCTCACAGCACACGTATGCACATAAACATAATGCATGCTTACACATGTGCACTCACACATATTGGGTCTCATCTATCAATATTCCCATTATGTGTAAAAGGGTGAAAGTTGATAAAATAATGTCCCTCAGTTTACGTGATACACACAATATCTGTTCCAACTGTTCCCAGGACTCATTATAATCTTAAGTGGAAATGAGTTTGAGTATACTTAAAATGTGCACTTTGTACACATTTGTGGGTATTTTTCAGGGACAGAGACCAACATGCAAACATGCACATTCAATAAGCATACGGATGTGCAGCTAGAGAGGCATGTGCATGCACTATACACACACACACACACACACACACACACACACACACACACACACACACACACACACACACACACACACACACACACACACACACACACACACACACACACACACACACACACACACACACACACACACACACACACACACACACATACCCACACACATACACACACACGCAAATATACCTTGCTGTAACCATCCCAGCCTAATAGCATGTTAGAAAATCCATTTCATTATAGATTATCCTCCAGCTACAGTCGTGTCCAAGCGCTGTCATCCCATTTGTAGCTCACACATACACTCACATATCCTCTCTCTCTCTGTTTACAGTGCTCTCT